>NW_019417357.1:32388-45279 GCF_000390285.2 Anoplophora glabripennis | reverse complement strand
CATTATCATTATCATTATTATTATCATTATCATTATCATTATCATTATCATTATCATTATCATTATCATTATTATTATTATTATCTCTACATTATTTACTTATGTTAATTTTGCTTTGTTGTCTTGTACTGATCAATATTTCTGAAATGTTTTTGTTCAACACTTTCTTATTTAATAAAATATTAGACGAAAAACCGCTTATTATAGTCACAAACACCCTCACTTGCCCGTTACAGCAGGGCACAGCTAGGGTTGCTAAATCCCCGGGTTTGACTCGGAGTTTTCGGGTTTTGATGGTACATCTTCGGACTCCGGGTTTACATGTCATTTCTCCGGGTCTGTTTTCTTCGTTGCGGAAAAATCGTGAAAACATTTTATGTGTCCCAGATTACCTGATTGCGCCCTTTTTAAAACATCGATTTCTTCAAACAATTTGTCTCCCAGATTTCCCGATTGCAGATAATATAGGCATCAATTTATAATTGATATAACAAACGGGTCATGTCTCCGGGTCTGTCATGAAATAGATCTGGTAACCCTAGGCACAGTTTGTTCCGTCACAATACGGATAGAATTAAAACAACTCGATTGAATGCACAATGAGCATTTAATGGCTTTCTTTTATATCAATCCGTATTGTGACGTAACGGGCTGTGCCGTGCTGTAACGAGCAAGTGAGCGACAACCTTAACGAAATGTACCGGTGGCGCGGCGGTGTTCGACAGCCGATGGCGACAAGTAACGTTACAGGAACATACTCTGGATTATATTATTTTCTGTTCCGTTAGTCTCGGGTGACAGTTTCTCTATCTTTTACGTTGGAGAAAGTCCACATGAACTTTACTCTCGGTTTAAGGAGATTCGATACCGAAAATAAAATGCTAAGAAATTGATATATATTTTAATTAATATGCAAACTGCCTCGTGTAAAAATATCAGATCGATTGCCTAATTAGTTTTTTTGGAAAATGATATTAAAGATTATGCTCTTATACACAAGCTCTTATGGGAATTGGAAAAAACTTTAATCAAACGTGAATACTGTTCTTAAAAATGGTTAGGATCACGAAAATAAAATTGTAATTAAAGAAATAAATATTACTAATCATTTTAAAAGAATAACATTTAAAATATGCACTTACAATGTAATTTAATTGAGATAATGGAATGAATAGATTACGTTTTGACAAATTTAAACAAACATCTGAACCAACGAATGGAAATATGGCAACGCTGTATTTAACGCTTATATTGACGCGTTATATTTGAATAGCCCGATTACTATAAAATTATTCGTCGAAAATATAGCAATAATTAATATTAAATAAATTTGTCGTGATCTAATGCAATATAATAGTCATTTGAAACAAAATTGAACTGATCTATTTGCAAAACGAACAGTATAGATGATCTGTCACTTCTGTCATAACCTTCAATTTGACAAGGCGACGTCCCACTACCGCTTTTTGATAGTTATCACGTGGATTCTCCGGTTTGCACATTTTGCTTTTTTCTCATCAATCCTCATTCTATCTGTTTCATACGCCTTTTTAATTGCTTTTCTTACCAGTCATTACTTTTCCTTTTAGTCCAAGCATTCTGTCACGGATTAATGTTAAATTTGCAGAAATTATTACCTGGACAAAAAAAATATGACCGTATAGAAAATTAAATTTTAAATTGAGTTTCTTGTTCTTTAAACTCGATCCAATATGGCGAACATGGTTAAAAAAAATCGCAAAGTTGAAAAAAACGGTTTTTCTAAAATAACTAAAAAAATATAGCACGGATTGAAAAATTTTAAATGAGAAAGTTGTAGGTTTTAAAAAGATCTATCGACTGATTTTTTGAAAGTATCGATTGCTTTGTTACTTTTCGAGATATATCGAAAAAACCGTTAAAAATCTTCTCTTTTCTCTTCTTCTATAACTCGTTTACATTTACGTGCCCATATTTGCTATTTACTGCAAGCATAGCCCGCGGCAAGCCAAAAAAGTACATTTTTGAAAAATTTAAAAATATTAATTATTTTTCGAGATATATCGATTTTTTGAAAAAAAGGCGCTCTCGAAAATTGGCTAGATCTTCTCAGCGGATAGCCCTACAGTAACGATTTTCGGTTTATTTTCTTCGTAAAGAGTTATATTATCATGCTGTTAAAAAATGTTGACGATTTTATTAATTTTAAGGATCAAAAAATGACTGAAAAAGTTGCACTTTTTTTGGGTATGTTTTTTTCAAATAACTATTTCAATTTTTATTATTTTTTTGTACTTAATCTGGGGTAGCTAAACACGAATATTATAGCATTTTCGCCTTAGAAGCAAAATAGACCCGTAAATGTTTAGTTTTCTTTCTTTAAAAGTCATTTTCATAAAATAAAAATTGAAATAATAACATACCCAAAAAAGTGCAACTTTTTCAAAGTCATTTTTTGATCCTTAAAATTAATAAAATCGTCAACATTTTTTAACAGCATGATAATATAACTCTTTACGAAGAAAATAAACCGAAAATCGTTACTGTAGGGCTATCCGCTGAGAAGATCTAGCCAATTTTCGAGAGCGCCTTTTTTTCAAAAAATCGATATATCTCGAAAAATAATTAATATTTTTAAATTTTTCAAAAATGTACTTTTTTGGCTTGCCGCGGGCTATGCTTGCAGTAAATAGCAAATATGGGCACGTAAATGTAAACGAGTTATAGAAGAAGAGAAAAGAGAAGATTTTTAACGGTTTTTTCGATATATCTCGAAAAGTAACAAAGCAATCGATACTTTCAAAAAATCAGTCGATAGATCTTTTTAAAACCTACAACTTTCTCATTTAAAATTTTTCAATCCGTGCTGTATTTTTTTAGTTATTTTAGAAAAACCGTTTTTTTCAACTTTGCGATTTTTTTTAACCATGTTCGCCATATTGGATCGAGTTTAAAGAACAAGAAACTCAATTTAGAATTTAATTTTCTATACGGTCATATTTTTTTGTCCAGGTAATAATTTCTGTAAGCATTTCTCTATAATGCTTGGACTATTTGTATCTTTGATGTTCATTTATGTTTATGGTATTATACGTGCTAAGCACAGTTGACAGTTGACCCACCTTTTACCACCACGCGACACTGATGTGCAATGTTGCCAGATTTCACCTATAGATTTACAAGCGCTTAATGAATAGACACTTTTATTCAAAAAAAGTTAATTGCCGTGCATTAAACATGAAAAATATATGCGAGCTAATATGTGTTACATCAATTTCATTTACTGTTATATTGTTACCTTTATCTATCCTTTAATTGTTTAATGCTGTACAAAATCTTTTAAAAAAATCCACTGTTTTAAAAAGATATATGTTATAAAAGTGCTCTGTATTCTGTTATTTTTTAATAGGAAGTACCTAGATAACCGAGAATACTCGATTTTAACACAACATTAAATTCTGATGCATGTAGTTGCATAACTTAATGAATATTTTTTCGGAGAGTAATCGAAATGTCAGTTGGAGATTTTTTGAAAAGGAAATTTTCGGATTTTAATTTTGTTCTTTTCTATACCATTTATTTAAATAGCTACATGAAAATAGAAAATATATTCTTCTTAAAGTCATTTTTGCTTCTCTGTTTGAATATAAGTGTGTGATTTTTTTAATGTGATGCTTCATTCTTTCACTACCACCATTCAAAATTCAGCGATGCATTGTATTTCTGGTTGGTCATGTTTCATAATCAGCTATTTTTTTCAAAGATGTTATTTTATTTTTTTACAATTTTGTATTCGAAAATTGTCATAAATTAACAATAAGTTAATAAAAAAGAAACGATGATATACACTATAAGTTATTTGTCGATAAATATTGTAAGGTATTGAAACTACTCAATATTTTTTAAAGCTTATATTTCAATGTAAGTTATAGCCTGCCAAAGCAAACTAATGTAAGTTATAATTTGAATATTTCATTGTTTGTTCGTTTTTTGTCAACTTTTTAAAGTTCTCGAATGTAAAATTGTAGAGAAAAAAAGATTGTGAAGAAATAACTGATATTGTGATTTGTTTCAACAGGTTCAGGCTCAGTATATTTCACATCACTTGAAATTGCTGCATCTATAGTGATACCTACGTTAGTAGTATGCATACTTATAGGAGTAATATATTTTTGTCACACAAGTCATTATAGAAGAGGCATTCACCATCACTTGCGACATGGAGAAGACAGCATAGAAGCTCCTGACCATCCTATTTTACATAAAGGAGTTAGTTTAAAACACATGATTGAAATGACGACCAGTGGTAGTGGTTCAGGTAAAGTATTATACATATATCCCGCTATTGACGAGGTGCCCTTTCATAATACTCCAGTCGAATTAGAGTTTGAAGGAGAAAAAATTATTAGTAGACATTTTATTGCACTTTATGTCGGGGAGGCGTATGTAGAATGATAATATCAAAAAGTAACTCGAAAGGAGTGACGCTAAGTTGGTAAATTGCAAATAAATTGCAAAATTACGTGTTTTTTCACTTTCTCTCACCAATTTGTTAACTGTTAAATAAAGGTCGAACGCGGAAAAATCGGTTTTCGAAAATTGCGTATTATTGCAAAAAAACGATGGATGTTGATGAAATTTATGTAAAAGACGGTCAATCCAAAAACCAACATGTGTGCCAAAAGCCGATTCGATGGACTATGAAATTGTTGCCCCAGCTAACCTTAATTTTAGAAATTAATATCGTAGATATAGGTTCTAATCGATCCATAGAAACGCATCGAAAAAAAAAATCAAAAAGTTGAAATTAAGTTGGCCTTTACAATTAACAAAGTAGGATGTACAAAACAACGTTATAAACAAATTGTCCCAGGGTCAGGCAAAAGCAGCTAGGGAATTCGCTCTTTTTGCATTAAATATAACTTATTTTTACGGTAATTAAAAAAAAAAAAAGAAATCGCCCAATATAATCTTTTTCTTAATAACGTTGTTAATTAACTATAGGACGGATCGGACCGGGATTTTAGAAACAATTATTAAAGAAAGGGTTAAACTTTCATTTTCAAAAAGTTTTACATTGATAGTTCATGTAATAAACATGTTAGCACCAGTAAAAGTTAACGTTAATGAACGGCCTGCGCGCGGGAGAAGGAGCGCCGGGCCCACGCACGCGCGTGAATGCCGCCCTCGTGGCGCGCTATATTTTAGCCTTCAACATTTCAAGTTCAGCTCAGTCTCTATCTCGAGAACCACTTGATAAAGTTTGATGATTTTTTTTTATTTTAGGTATCTCGTCGAGACAAGTACATAAAATGTATACATTGTCGGTATTAATCCGTCTTAAATTAAACATTAAATATTTATAAATTAGAAATATCCATATAAATTCTACTTCTGATTACTATAAATATTAGCTTTTTCTCATATTTCATTTTTTTTGCTTTATTGAAGAATACGTATCTTCTAAAAATTTCAAGGGGATAAGGATAGTAAAAAAAATACAAAGCAATAATGATTTATATTTATGAAAATAAAAACTTTTATTATTATAAAAACTTTCTACTTCTTTTGGCAGGAATGAATTATTCACCATCTTCTTCGTCTTGTAAGAAATTTGTCTATTCAAAAATGTTTTTTGTAAATTGTTCGGTATCAAATTAAGAACAAAAAATGATGGAGGTCCCGCTCGACGTGCACTATGACATAAAATCACAAATATTTCCTAAATTGTTAATTTTACCAAGTTGAACCAAGAGAGGATTATCGTTGACAAATTTTTCAGGGAACTAATTTTTCATCTATTTGTACTCGACTTTTTTTGTTTCAAGTAGCGGGACGCCCTGTATATCGTGCAAAAGTTATCACCGTTTCTAAAATCTATCTGTTTTTGTCTACTGAACTTTTCGTTTTAATTATTATTTGACAGTTTTTTGACAACATTGTTTTGTTCTCCTTCATTGATGGATACTGCGGCTGTAGAAATGGGACATGACCTTCCTACAACTTTTCCTAATGTTTATTGTGATAAAATACCTATGAAAAAACATATTGCAGTGTACACATTAAATATGGTCAATTGACATAATTGAAATAAGTGTGGCTACGATTTAAGTGACACAGGCCTATAACTCAGGTGTTAATTGACGAATCCTTTTCAAATTTTAACCACTTATGCAGATCAATGGGGTGGACATTTGAGGATCATTAAACTTACGTATATCCATAGGTGTGCGTTAGGGGAAATTAAAAGGGGATCGATTTTTCGGTATTTTTTATTAGCGAATAAAATACGGAAATGCTGATGCCTTAGTCTTAATCAGTATCATCGAAAATATACCCACGGCAAGTTTCATCCAAATCGTATACAGGGTTGTACAGGAAATTCGTTTAATACAAAAAATAACATTGCATATTGTATTCACAGTAATGCAAAATCCAGAGATCCATGTGAAATGATTTTGTTTAAATGAAATGACATTTATAATTTTTAGTTGTTTTGACATAACCCGTCAACAAGATTGTTATTAAAATAAAAGAATTTAAAAATAATTTATTGCGAGAAAACATCAGTGATGGCAGAAATTATATCAGTTACTGACAAAATTGAAATAATAAGAATTTCTGGAGAAAATGTTACATCGCGTGAAGCTGCAAGAATTTTTAATCACCGCCATCCCAATCGAACAGTAAGTTACAGTACAGTAGCACGAATTAATAAAATATTTAATCAGACTGGTAGTGTATCACATGTAAGACCAAAAGAATACCGACGAGCAAACTTACACGAAAATAGGATTTTAGATGCTTTCCGAAATAAGCCACGACTAAGCATACGACATGCGGCATTGAATTTGAATTTAAACAAACAGACCATAAGAAAATGTCTAAAAAATAATCAATTGAAGCCCTTTAAACCAAAAATTTTACACACTCTTTTAGAAGGAGACAATTTAAGGAGGCTAGACTATGCTTTCTGGGTGCAAGGCGAAAAATAATTTTTAGCGATGAAGCTACTTTTTCTACAAATGGTGTTGTATCGACGCAGAACTCTCGATATTGGGAAAGAGACAATCCCAGGTGGATAATAAATGCTGAGAATCAGTATGTTTATAAAGTGAATGTTTGGTGCGCGATTTTTAATGATCGAATTATCGGACCCTTTAGAAACTTTAAATGCCCAAAATTTTTTACGTCTTTTGGAAACGGAATTTACTGATGTTTTGGACAATCTACCGCTAGATGCTAGACAATTTATATTTTATGTTAGACGCTGCTCCTGCACATAGTTCGCGAATAATTAGAAACTGGCTGAATACTAATTTTCCGTTAAAGTGGGTAGGGCCTCGTAGCCCGCTGCAGGACTGGCCAGTCAGGTCTCCTGACCTTACACCAATGGATTTTTATTTTTGGAGTACAGGTAAAAATAAAGTTTACACCAATCATCCACAAAACATGGAAGATTTAAAACGACGAATAAGAGAGGCATGCCGAAACATTTCTTGTGAACAGTTGCGATAAGTAAATCGTCATATAAGAAAGGTAACAGAAGAATGTATAAGGAGAGATGGCTGCTACATTGAAACTAAGTAAATAAACTGAGTTTTGTTATACCTATTTTTTTTTTGTTATCCAGTCTGTATTAGCTTAGTTACATTTGTATTAAATGAATTTTCTATACAACCCTATATACGATTTGGATGGAACTTGACATGGGCATATTTTCGATGATACTGATTAAGACTAAGGCATCAGCATTTCCGTATTTTATTCACTAATAAAAAATACCGAAAAATCAATCCCCTTCTAATTTCCCCTAACGCACACCTATGGATATATGTAAGTATAATGATCCTCAAATGTCCACCCCATTGGTCTGCATAAATGGTTAAAATTTGAAAAGGATTCGTCAATTAACACCTGAGTTATAGGCCTGTGTCACCTAAATCATTTACATTTGTATTAAATGAATTTTCTGTACAACTGTGTATACGGTTTGGATGAAACTTGACATGGGTATATTTTCGATGATACTGATTAAGACTAAGGCATCAGCATTTCCGTATTTTATTCGCTAATAAAAAATACCGAAAAATCAATCCCCTTTTAATTTCCCCTAACGCACACCTATGGATATATGTAAGTTTAATGATCCTCAAATGTCCACCCCATTGGTCTGCATAAGTGGTTAACATTTGAAAAGGATTCGTCAATTAACACCTGAGTTATAGGCCTGTGTCACCTAAATCGTAGCCACACTGTATACAGGGTGTTTCGCATAAGAACCGACACAGTGTAGGAGCATGTAGGAGAACCTAAAATATGGTGATTTAACGCAACATACTTTTATATTAAGCTGCACCCCTGAGAAGTTATAGGTCTTGAATGTGGGGTTTCTTCCGAAAAGAATCAATACCTCAGTTATACTTGAAATTAGAAAAACCAAATTTGGTATACAGTGTGAGTGTACCAAGAGCAGTGCCTGATTTACCTATAGGCTGGTGTAGGCAGCAACCTACAGGCTCCTACCAACTAGGGGCCCCCACCATGTTAACAAAAATTTTTCAAATTTATTTATCAAGTGGGTAGCAAAATTAAAGCTTTTTTAAACCTTGCGTCGCTCTAGAAAACTGGTTTTAAAATAACGTGTCTATATTAGTAGTGTTTTTTTATTTTACCAGTAATATTTTTTTTAGCCAATTACTACTACAATTTACTGTTTAAAACGACGTTTTTTGTTTTAGAAACCTAATTACATCGTATTACCCCAAGGGTAAGTGGCTTTTAATTCTTCATTTCTAGTTATACATCTTGTATCCCTAGGGAAAGTGGGTTAAAATTTACTTTTATTTAATTCAATTTATTTTTTGGGGGGGGAGACTATCAAAAGGGATATTTTTTCTAGAATAGGCCCCCACCAATTTTCAGCCTACAGGCCTCCACCACTGTAAATCAGGCAATATCTTGTTAACCATTTAAAATGCTTCAATTGAACTCTACTTAACGTTTTGGTACACTCGCACCATTTACCAAATTTGGTTTTTCTAAGTTCTATAACTGATTGATTTTTTTCGAAATATGAACCTCCATTTTCAAGGCCTATAACTTCTCAAGGGTGCAGCTTGGTGTAAAGGTTAAGTTGCATTAAATCACTATATTTTGGGTTCCCCTACATGCCCCTGCTCTGTGTCGGTTCTTCTGCGAAACACCCTGTATGATAAATTCTATCTATTAAAAACTTTCCCTATTTAATAGACCTTGTAGCTCTTATTGTTTTCAAACTTCCTATGATGAGTCTTGGGACACACTGTTTATAATGCATTTTTTTGTAGGGTTACCTTTACTGGTTCAAAGAAGTATAGCCCGACAAATACAGTTAGTGGAAATAATAGGCCAGGGTAGATTTGGTGAGGTATGGAGAGGAAGGTGGAGAGGAGAAAATGTAGCAGTGAAAATATTCAGCTCTAGAGAGGAACGTTCTTGGTTTCGTGAAGCAGAGATTTATCAAACAGTAATGCTGAGACATGATAACATCTTGGGATTTATAGCTGCTGATAACAAAGGTAATGGGGAACGGTTCAAATTTACTTTTCTTCTTCAATATTCAATATTTGATGTGAATAAAAAGGTATATGATGTCACCTAACGAATGTTACATATTTCAAGGGTATAATCTAGAGCCCAAATGGTGTCGAAACTTGCTTAAGCGAAAAATGTCGCAAAAAAGTTGCAGGGTGTTAAAAGTATATTTCTTTGTTTCTTGTTCTCCCCTTAACTCCAAACTCAGTTAACCGATTTGAGCAAAATTTGCTGTTGCTTAGTTTCTCTTCATACAGTATGCAGTGATTGTGTTCCTATTACGTTAAATCATACAGGGCGTTCATTTTACTACAATTCTCTTTGACACATTTTTTTAAACGTTTTATGAAACTATTGAGAATAGGAAACGAATTATACGTTCATCTAACTTGTCGTACGGCGTCTTTTATTCTATCTCAAAGTTCTTCTCCCGTATTAGGTGTTACAGAGTTGCAAACAATTCCTTTCAAATGACCACAAAAGTAAAAAGTCTAACGGATTAAAATCCGGTCAAGGAAAGTCATTACCTCGACCAATCCAACAGTTTGGAAATGCTTGATTTAAATAATATCTCATTAAATGGCTGTAATGAGCAGGAGCACCATCGTGCATGAACCACATTTGTCGTCTAGTATTAATGGGTAAGTACTTGTCTTCGAGAGCACTAGGAAGTTCTTGCAGACGGAATTCTAAATAATTTTGGCCGTTCAACCGTGCGGGTAGAGCGATAAACCTCAAAATAAAATTTCCTATAATCCCGCACCAGAAGTTAACTGAAAATTCATGTTGGAAGTGATGCTCTTTTATTGCATTTGGATTTTCTTCGCTCCACACGTGAGCCTCTACGGGTAAAATCAGCTTCATCTGTAAAGGTAATTCTCCCGAGAAAAGTGTGATACCTGTTATGTAACTGAAGAAATCGTTCACAAAATGTTAACTCAGCGATCGGTCTGGTTCAAGCAAATTTTGTACAGGGTGAAAATGGAAACATTGTTACCGCTGCGTGTGGAGTATAGTTGAAACTGTTTTGCGGCGAACTGCTGACAAACGACCAATAATAATTTGGGGATTTTCTTCTACCCTTTCTAGAATTTGTTCTTTATCTTGTACCCTTCCTTGAACGTACTTTCCATTTCATGACTATACCGCAGACACTATAGTTATAAACAAAAGGAAATACTTCCTTCGTAAATGTCATAGCATTACATTTATCTGCATTGAAGGGAAGATTGTTTTAAATTGCATCAATCGCTTATGTCGCTAACAGTGTTGGCATTTTAAGCAGTTAGAAAAGGTATTTATGGGACAGTAAATTTTTACTTCATCCGCATAGAGTAAATAAGATACATCTGTTTCCTCAATTATATCATTAATGAAAACTATGAAAATGTGTACTCCAAGAATCGAGCCTTGGGGCCCTCCTGGTGTATCGGAAATTTCTTCAGATACAAAACCTGGTATTCGACATATTATTTTCTCCCTGTTAAAAAAAACTTAAAAAACTCACGAGACAAGGGGATAACCCTGCTTGTTTTCGTTTCCCAAGTAGAATGCCATGATCCAACTTGTCGAAAGCATTAGAAAAATCTGTATAGACTACAGCTACTTGAATATGGTTGCCCATATTTTCAGCAATAAATTGAATTATGCAAAACAGGTTACTTGTTGTTGACCTATTTTCCGTAAAGCCATGTTGGTAAATAGAAATTTGTCCTTGAAGGTATAGATACATTTTATTATGTAAAGCAATTTCCATAACTTAAAGTTGTTTATAATAGCTATGGGCTTGTAATTTTCAATTTTTTTTGTCTTCCTTCTTAAATATTGGACAAATTCGTGAGGGCTACCAAACATTAGGGAGTGAACACGTGCCCAACGCTAAATTAAATAAAATGGCAAGAGGTACCACTAGAACATGCGCGCAGTCACGAATAATGAGAGCAGGAATATCGTCGGGACTTTTAGTATGTTTAGGTTTCAGTTTTCAATAAAGAATTGAGGATACCAGATTCTCTGAATTGAATGAAGTGTTAAGTAATGATTATGGACATGTTTTGGCATAGTCAAGGTAATAATGATGTAGTTTACCATTCCATTCCACTTTTTACTTGTCACTGTTGTACTTTTTATTTGTCAAAGCCTTCATAATATCAAATATCTTTATTATAACGCGGATAAGCGACTTAAAGCTTGAAGTTTTGAAATTCACAATAAAATAAATTGTGGAACATATGATTTCTAATCTGATATATTAGTAGTGTATAAATGAGTGCTGAGCGGAGCATGTGCAATGTGCAGACCTTGACCCCAGACGACCGTAGGTCGATGACCTTGAGGTGACCTTGACCCCTGACGACCAGAGGTCGTTGACCTTGACCCCAGACGACCGTAGGTCGATGACCTTGAAGTGACCTTGACCCCAGACGACCGTAGGTCGATGACCTTGAGGTGACCTTGACCCCTGACGACCAGAGGTCGATGACCTTGACGTGACCTTGACCCCTGGCGGCCAGAGGTCGATGCCCTTGACATGACCCTGACCCCAGACGACCAGAGGTCGATGACCTTGACATGCCCTTGAGGTGACCTTGACCCCTGACGACCAGAGGCCATGACCTTGATGTGTCCTTGATCCCCAGACTACTGCAGGTCGTTGACCTTGACCCCAGACGAGCGACCGTCGATGACCTTGAGGTGACCTTGACCCCCTGACGACCAAAGGTCGATGTCCTTGACGTGACCTTGGCCCCAGACGACCAGAGGTCGATGACCTTGACCCCAGACGACCAGAGGTCGATGACCTTGAGTTGACCTTGATGTTACCTTGACCCCAGACGACCAGAGGTCGATGATTGTTAAAAATAGAATATTACATCATATCTAAAAATAGCACCATATGGTTGCCATATATCATTTCTAAAAATGGAACATTACATCATTTCTAAAAATAGAATATTACATTATTTCTAAAAATAGAATATTACGTAGCATATGGTTGCCAGATGTCATTTCTAAAAATACAGGGTGATTCAGTCATAATGTCATTAATTTTAACCACGTATTCGGAAGGCTTAATAAAGACAGAAAATCGGAAAAAAAAATTTTTTTCTCGACTTTTAAAAATGAAGGAAATCAACCCATAACTCCCGCTACGAGGGCTGCCCTGCCGATGCCCGGATGCTCGGAAAATTTTGTAACGTAATGTCACGAACAGTTGTCGGCTAAAGGAACAGCGTTGCCAAGTTCAGGTTCAAGCTCGCCAGGTTAGTATTTGACATATAACCGACCACTTCGTACACTCGATGCACCTGGGCGACTACAGCTACTACGAAAACA
>NW_019417357.1:5798-26799 GCF_000390285.2 Anoplophora glabripennis | reverse complement strand
AACTTGAATTATAAAGTGGGGAAATTTATTCCGGTTTTTTTTCACAACCTTTCAAACTATGATAGTCATTTATTTATCAAGAAGTTATCACTGAAAAAGGAATCTGTGTCCGTCATCGCCCAAACAAAGGAAAAATACATCTCCTTTTACAAATCTATACTTGTGGAAAAGTCTGCAGACCCTAAGAAGCCAGATACATATATGAAATTGAAATTTGTGGACTCTTTTCGTTTTCTAGCTAAAGGACTGGATAAATTATGTAAGACCTTAACATCTGAACAATGTGTAGAGACCAGGAAATACTTTAAAAATGATGAGGAGTTCAATTTAATAAGAAGAAAGGGTGTGTTTCCTTATGACTATGTGGAGAGCTTTGACAAACTAGAGGATCCCCATCTACCACCAATCAATAAATTTTATAACAGTATGACTATGGAATCCCTTTCAGAAGAGGATTATTGTCGAGCTAACAAAATATGGAACATCTTTAATTGTAAAACTTTGGGAGAATACGCGGACATATTGTCACACTCCGTATGTCCTTTGTAAGAAAGAAAATAAATAACATTCAGGGACTATTGAAGTAGATCTATTTAGTTCTAACCCACACCAAAATAGTCTATAGTACGCAAACTTTTAATTGGCGAAAAGGTCCAAATTGTAGCGTTACACTTATAGGGTACACTTCTCAAGATCGCGTGTCCGCGGAAGGCACTCTTGTCTTGCGTGTTTCGACGAGTTGCGCCGGATGATCACTGTGGAACTCTCGTATCAACGAAGCTAAAAACAATTTGACATTAATTTTTTAGAAAAATTACTTTTCTTGAAGTTTTTTTCTGTCACCTCCCAATCATCAAAAGCCTTCTTGAAAAAAATCCGACAAAAGTTTTTGGAAATAGATTAATATGCAAAGAAACAACTACTACTAGACGATATAGTGGGATAAATGTAGATGTCTCAGAAAATCGTGTTTTCTGACACGCCACCCCTTCGAAAACGCGAAAACTTTGGACCTTTTTGCCGTTACACTTTATTTGTAACAACAAAAAATTATATTTTTTACAATTTGTGCCTTGAAGAGGCGAAACAAATCTAAACAAATAATAAGGAAATTAATCGACATTTCCCTAGCGGACGTCCAGAAACTTCAGTCCTTATTGGTTGAAGGTTGCCGGTGCCTGGCGTACTTCCAGCGGTCCGTGTCCCGACGTAGACGGTACTAGTGACCTTTGATCGCCCGGACCTTCGGGATGAATCTCTGCATCGTCGGGTTCTGGGTTACCAACGGGTGCAGGTCTCAAATCGTCAATGTGGATATTCACCACCGTGCCATTCTTCTCAACCCCAAAGACTTCAGGAGACAACTGACTGGTCACGATGAAGGGACCCGTCCAGGTGTTGCCGAATCCTCCCTTGGATGGGGCACCCTCGCGTGTCATCACTCGTTGATCTAAACGGAAGGTTACCGGTGGTTGGCCTCTTGCATCGTACCATCTGTTCTGAAAATCTAAGTGGCGTCGAATTACGTTCTCCAGACGGGTTGGTCTTGCTTGTTTCCGTTGTCTTTCTGCTAGGTATTCGGGAATCTCCCACTCTCCCTCTCTTGGGAGGCGGTACCCCAGGAGCACCTCGCTGGATGACACTCCAGTGGCGGCGTTGACACGTCCCCGTAAAACTTGCAGAGCTCTTGGAAGTTGCAAATCCCAGTTCGTCTTCCGATGTTGATTATGTAAAAGAGCACTCATGACCTTTTTGAGCTCTTGAACCCTTCTTTCAACCGGATTGCTTTGCTGGTGGTAAACCGGAGAGTAATATGTGGTGATGTCGTGACTCTGGCACAATCTTACATACTTATCTCCTTTGAAGATTCGGGCATTGTCGGATATTATGGTTCGAGGGTAGCCGTAGCGCGCGAAGATCTCGTTCTCCAGGAATCTAATGAGGGTACTACTGTCCACCTTTGGTGCGGGTACGGCCTCTGTCCATTTGGAGAAGATGTCCTCGACAATGATAACGTACTTATTGCCTCTGGGAGTCTCTTGGAATGGCCCAAGTATGTCAATACTGATAGTTTCGAATGGTTCCCGAGGGGTGTGTGGCTTGAGTGGAGCTCGTGGTTGTACCTGGTGAGGCTTCACAGCTGAACACACGAGGCAGTTTCGTACGTAGGCCTGAACTCTTCGAACCATGTTTGTGAAATAGTACCGTCTTTGGATCTGTCGTGTTGTTTCTTCGGCCCCCGGATGTGCGCTTTCTGGCACGTCGTGGTGCTGGTAGATAATACGTTGTGTCATATTCTCTGGCACTACCAGTTTATCCCCGTCTGGGGTCGTTCGGTACAAGGTAAAATCTCTAACCTTGTAATCTTTGAGATCCCTATTCTCGGGTTCCTCCGTAGTTTCCAAGCGTTGAGCGGCTCTTCGCCGAACTACTTTGTCGGAGATGTCTAGATCTCGTCGTTGAGCAGCTCTGACTTGTTCATACAGATTAAGTTGGGTGATGTGGTTCACTGCTGGGACGTACATGCGGTCTTCTGGTACTTCTTCAGTAGAGTTGTCAGCCGGGTTACGACTGAGAAAGTCTGCGAACTGATTCTGGGTTCCAGGGCAGTGTTCAATGGTATAGCTATACTCCTGGAGGAGCAAAGACCATCTCGTTAACTTAGCCTTGGTGTCCTTACACCGGCCTAGCCAACCTAGAGCTTTGCTGTCGGTCCGCAAAATAAAATGACGATCCTGGAGGATATTCTTATATTTTCGTATAGCTGTCAGTATAGCTAATACCTCAAGCTCGTTAATGTGTAATTTCTGTTCGGTAGGGCTTAGTGTGGAACTGTGATATGACACAATCTTCTTCTGCCTGTTTATCTCCTGATATAGTACAGCCGCTAGTCCTTTCATGGACGCATCTGTTTGCAATACGAAGGTCTTGGTATAGTCTGGCCTACTTAACTGCAGTGGTTTGCTTACAACCTCCTTGATAGCGTCAAATGCCTCTTGGCAATTGGAGTTCCAACAGTACTTGGCTTCTTTCTTGAGTAGTTGAGTTAATGGCAAAGTTAATTCTGCTGCATTGGGTAAGTATTCTCTTATCCAGTTCAGTAAGCCCAGAAACTTTTGAAGTTGCCTCTTCGTCTTAGGTTCCGGGTAATTCTGGAGGGCCTTCAGGTGTTTCTCCTGTGGCACGGACTTATCGCTGGTTATATGGTAACCAAGATAATCAAGGTCTGCCGCTCCAATCCTACATTTCTCTGGTGAAATCTTCAGATTGTGGATACGGAGACGTTCAAACACCAGTGTTAAGTGTTTCCGATGCTCGGCCATGTCATTACTGTAAATAATAATGTCATCTAAATACACATGGACGAAGATGTTGACGTATCCCGCCAAGACCTCGCGTACCATGAGGTTCTGGAAAGTGGCTGGTGCATTTTTCAACCCAAACGGCATTACTTTGAATTGATATGCCGCTCCGTCGGGCGTGGAGAATGCTGTGTACTTTTTGCAGTCTTCTGACATGAGAATCTGCCAATAGCCACTTTTTAAATCA
Source organism: Anoplophora glabripennis (assembly GCF_000390285.2). Classification (NCBI taxonomy): domain Eukaryota; kingdom Metazoa; phylum Arthropoda; class Insecta; order Coleoptera; family Cerambycidae; genus Anoplophora; species Anoplophora glabripennis. Next base: position 23,250 of record NW_019417357.1, on the reverse strand, counting down.
AGAGTGGAAAATACATTGGTGTTCCCAAATTCTTTCAAGATGTCGTGGATCTTGGGCAATACTGCTGCTTCATCAACGGTGATGGCGTTCAATTTCCTATAGTCCACGCAAAACCTCGGTTTTTTGTCTGGTCGTTCAACGATGACTGGAGGCGAGTTGTACGGGGAGCTTGAAGGTTCTATTATCCCAGCTTCCAGCATTTCTTGCACTTGCTCGTCCAGTATCTGTTTCTTCTGTACTGACATCGGATAAGGCCTTTGGTAGACCGGTTTATCCGACTGTAGTCGTATAGTATGTTTGACGGTCTGTGTAGTTGCTGCACCCGGGACATAAACAAATAGGTCTTGAAATTCTTCGCAGACGGGCCTCAACTCCGGAGGCGTCTTTAAAGTGTCTGGTAGCGTCACGGGACTCTTAACCTTCCGTGTGTCAACGCTCCAGAATACTGTCTGTCGTTGGTTCTTTCCCATATATAAACATTTACGGGTGAAATCCATATCACTCCCTCTTGCATCATGAAAGACATCCCCAAAATAATGTCTTCATTGAGGCCAGGGATGACTTGAAATTGGATCGAATATCCGACGTTGCCGAATGTGCATCTCAGAGTCACGATTCCGGTAGAAGCAACGGTTTTATCCCCGCATGCCATTCTGAAATCCTGTGACGACTCGGTTTGGATGAAGTCGACATTACGGGATAAGATGTCATCACTTACTAAATTCATAGACGCTCCTATGTCTACTAAGGCACTGTACTTCTTTCCATCGACGGTAATCTGCACATGTGGTTCGCTGGTCTTGAGTTGGTTGATAACTAGTTGTGTTTTTAAGTCAGTTTGGACGGCAATCTCCCTGGTGTTGCGCTTCTCGGGAGTCCACCTGGACGGTTCCCCTGAAGCTGCTTCCTCTAATGGTCGCTGTATGGTGGCACCTCGGGTGACTCGGCATCGTGGTGCACTTGTGCCATGGTCTGGATTTGACTTTGTCGAGAGCTGGGTTGGCGGTTCGTTGGTGCATATGTTCGCGGCAATCTGGATTGGGCCGTTGTTCCCGGAGTCGACTGCTGCTGCATATAGCCGCGAGGTTCCGAGGCCCTTTCTAAGTTTAAAGGCATCTGCTGACCTTGAGTGTAAGGGTTAAATGGACATTCCCGATTATAGTGCTACTCTTGGCAAAATTTGCAGGGCGTCGGTGGACGACTGGCTGGTAAAGGTCGATAAGGTACAGCCGAGTGAGGCTCGGACCTCTCCATCCTTCTCTCGGGCTTCCTCTGACCGTGTAGTTGTTGATTAATGGTGCTGTATTTGGTCGCATTACTGGAAGGTGGATTAGCGTAAACTTTCTTCCAGTAAAAAGCCTCCTCCTGGACATCGGATTCGGCTTTCACGGCGAAATTTATCAGTTCTATTATGTCTTGGCACGTGTGACTGCATATCCTAGACCTAATGGGTGGCAGGAGCTGGTCTATCAAAACTTGCACTATCACTTCCTCCCCTATGTTTGGACTCATTCTAGCAAATAGGCTGCGTTTGCGTGTGATGAATACTTCGACGCTTTCTTCAGGCCTTTGCTTCTCGCCATACAACTGGGAGATTGCGTTGGATTGATCGGTTATAGAGTTATACTTGCGAGTGAAGCTTTCTCGCAACGCCCTATATGATAGTGGGATTCCTTCAAAGGCTTGTGACCACGTCTTGGCTGAGTCTCGTAGCTGACCCCGGAAAATTTCTATCTTTCGATGATCTTCAGTAATTTGGTTATCATCGAAGAATTGCTCTATGTATTGCACAAAGTTAAGCGGATTTTCATGTACAAAGCCGGAAAACGTCTGTGTTGGCTTTTCCCGACGTATGTTCATTTTACTTACTTGCGTTGTGAATTGTTACAAAAGTCCGTTTAGACTATTGGTTAGCGCAAGCATTGCGTCTTGTTGTGGAGCCATACTTATCGTAGAAGTCTCTTCGCGTACCGCCACTTGAGGACTTAGACGCGGTGGTGCCAGGTCACTCGCGAAAACATCCTTGTCTCGGCGTGGAGTATTTACCATGGGGTTAGGAACTATGCTAGGGTCCTCGGCTCGCCCTGAACCGATGGAGATCTCAAAGGGGCTTCTCGTAGTCATTTTAGAACACAATAAAAAATAGAATATTAGAAATTGTCCTCAGGGTAATAAGAAATTCAATATGCCCCTTTTTATTCTTCAAGTCCCTGCTCGGGCGCCATGTCACACTCCGTATGTCCTTTGTAAGAAAGAAAATAAATAAAATTCAGGGACTATTGAAGTAGATCTATTTAGTTCTAACCCACACCAAAATAGTCTATAGTACGCAAACTTTTAATTGGCGAAAAGGTCCAAATTGTAGCGTTACACTTATAGGGTACACTTCTCAAGATCGCGTGTCCGCGGAAGGCACTCTTGTCTTGCGTGTTTCGACGAGTTGCGCCGGATGATCACTGTGGAACTCTCGTATCAACGAAGCTAAAAACAATTTGACATTAATTTTTTAGAAAAATTACTTTTCTTGAAGTTTTTTTCTGTCACCTCCCAATCATCAAAAGCCTTCTTGAAAAAAATCCGACAAAAGTTTTTGGAAATAGATTAATATGCAAAGAAACATCTACTACTAAACGATATAGTGGGATAAATGTAGATGTCTCAGAAAATCGTGTTTTCTGACAATATACCTAAAATCTGATGTTCTTTTGATAGCGGATGTTTTTTTAAAATTTCAGAACAGTTTGTTTGAAGCAATATAAGTTAGATCCCTGTCACTATCTAACAGCGCCATCTTTGAGTTGGGATGCCATGTTACACTCTACTGGAGTAGAACTGGAACTGTTAACCGATATAGATTCTGTCCATTTTTTTAGAAGAGGAATACGTGGTGGTGTTGCTCAGTGTAGCAAAAGAAAAGCTGTGGCTAACAGCAAGTTTATTCCTAATTATGATCCTCTGAAACAGACATCATATATTATGTATTTAGATGCCACAAACTTGTACGGTGCAGCAATGAAACAGCCCTTACCAACTGGAGGATTTCAATGGCTCGAGAAAGATGAGATTGAAAACTTTAATGTTTCAGATATAAATGATGATGCACATAAAGGTTATGTCTTGGAAGTGGACTTGCAATATCCAGCACATCTTCATGACATTCATAATGATCTTCCTNATTAAAAAAAAAATTATTAAATTAATATTAAAAATAAATTATACATTTTACAATTATTACAATATATATATATATATGTTACAGAAAACATCGATTCTCCTGTACCACCTACAAGTGCCATCACTTATATACCAATTGACCATATGCAGTCCATAAATGCCGTTCATGAATCTGTTCACACAGGTATTATTGGATATTACTTTATTTAATAAATCCTTGTATGTTATTATAAAATTACATTGGCTGTTGACAAATTATTCCTTATGCAAGGTTATAACTACTTTGAGGGCCACCTTGAGCACCTCTAAAACTGTACTTACTGAATGAATTTTATAATTTAAAAGTTAAATTAAATTAAAATATTTTTTTATGTTACAGAAAATGTTGCTACTCTTGTACCATCTACAAGTGCCACCATTGAAATACCAATTGATTATGAGTAGATAAGCTAGGGGCGTACGGAGCCAAAATCCCATGTATTTTCTTATGAAGGTTCAGATTGCAAATTTTTGGTGAATTTTACCCCCTCCACTCCACTTTTAGGCCACGCCCATCGACCAATCAGAGCGTAGCATTCAAATTGGCCACATCTCTCGACCAATCAGATCGCGGCAAATTGGCGGTAAATTTAAAATCGAGTAACGATAGGTTGTTTGATCAATCAGAGTGCGGCAATAAAATTGGCGGTAAATTCAAATTTCTAGATTTAAACGCATGTGTAATAGAGATCGGAGTGAAGGAAGAGAGGTGGACTGCAATTGATGGTAAATTTAAAGTTGGTTTCGAATTTTATTTAAATTAAAAAAGTCTTGCTCTGTCTGAGATTCGAACCCCGAACCTTTGGATTCCAAAGCGAGCCCGTTACCTCTAGACCACCATAGTAGCATCTAACAGCAGGAATAATGTGCTTGATATATTGAATATTTCAGCTATTAGTATAAAACTTACGGTTGGGTAGCGCTTAAAAGGATAAAAATTTAATTACTAGAATTCCATGTTATTTAGGAAATGAGTTAATATGAACAAAAATAAAATATGTTTAATACATGCGCAGAACATACTTGTAATTAGTGCCTTATTGGTGGTAAATTCAAATTTCTAGATTTAAACGCATGCGCAATAGAGATCGGAGTGAAGGAGAGAGGTGGGCTGCAATTGACGGTAAATTTAAAGTTGATTTCGAATTTTATTTAAATTAAAAAAGTCTTGCTCTGTCTGAGATTCGAACCCCGAACCTTTGGATTCCAAAGCGAGCCCGTTACCTCTAGACCACCATAGTAGCATTTAACAACAGGAATAATGTGGTTGATATACTGATGCTAAATAATATTTCAGCTATTAGTATAAAACTTACGGTTGGGTAGCGCTTAAAAGGATAAAAAAATTAATTACTAGAAGAATTCCATGTTATTTAGGAAATGAGTTAATATGAACAAAAATAAAATATGTTTAATACGTGTGCAGAACATACTTGTAATTAGTGCCTTATTGGTGGTAAATTCAAATTTGCATTAGCACCTTATATTTCGCTAACGGTTTGAAATAAATAGCTGTGTCACTAAAATTGGGTTAAGATATTTACGAAACATCAATTTTTTTACAAAAGTTTAACACGAAAACGAAGCATTGTCTGTTAAATTTATTGTACATACTAATTAACACCCTGTATAACAGTATCTATTTAATTACTAGAAGAATTCTATGCTATTTAGGAAATGAGTTTAATAGAAACCGTTGTTATTATTATCTTAATACTGCCGTGTCATCTGTATATATATCTTAAGTTCGTATTAAAGCCCATGTGACCAACGCTAACTACTTATTCTTTTAAATATTAAATTGTATTGAAAAAGCAAAAGTTCAGCCTAGGTCTGGGAGAGAACGTATTAAGGAACAAACCAACAGATATAAAAACCTTTTAAAATCTAAGAGTTGTCATGTCGCTTCTTTAAGAACATCCTGTAGACTGCTGCTGCTGCTAGTGGCCTGAAGAATGTAGGTACCTAGAGGAGAGGAATGGAATGAGAAAGAAAATCTCAGTATGTGTACACCGTTTATTAAGACTGCTTCTTAAATCTGTTAAAAATTCAGATTCAATAGGTACTAGTTTAATATTAGAACGAGAGAGAGAGAGAGATAACAAATGGTATTGTTACCTTTATACATGTGTCATCACAAATCACGACAACAGCCGGGGTTCATTCGCCAGAAATTGAGTGGGTATATGAAACAAATATCAAAAATTCAAACATAGCTCCGTTCAGGTCTCTTGAACGAAAAAACATGCGCATTAGCACAAGATATCTTATATTTCGCTAACGGTTTGAAATAAATGTGTCACTGACGTAAAAGCATCAGCCACGTATACAAAATCCAGGCGACAGACATGCGCATATTTGTACATCTACAGGATGTTTTTTTAAAATAACACAACTCTTGTAACTTATATACAAGTTGTCTGATTGAGAGAAAATGGGGGAATTGAAGATTGTTACTGAATGGTAAATTCGATCCCTTCATATATACCTTAGTTGTGGTAGTATGTGTAAAGACCATTACATCTAAGTAGTGTATAAATGAGAGTGCTGAGCGGAGCATGTTCAATGTGCAGACCTTGACCCCAGACGACCGCAGGTCGTTGACTTTGACCCCAGACGACCGTAGGTCGATGACCTTGACGTGCCCTTGGCCCCTGACGACTAGAGGTCGATGACCTTGACATGACCTTGACCCCAGACGGCCAGGGATCGATGTCCTTGACTTGACCTTGACCCCAGACGACCAGATGTCGATGACCTTGCCTTGACCTTGGGGTGACCTTGACCACAAACGACCAGCCGTCGATGACCTTGGCATGACCTTGAGGTGACCTTGACCCCAGACGGCCAGAGGTCGATGGCCTTGACTTGACCTTGGGGTGACCTCGACCCCAGACGGCCAGAGATCGATGCCCTTGACTTGACCTTGACTGGCCTTGACCCCATATGACCAGAAGTCGGTGACCTTGATCCCAGACGGCCAGAGGTCGATGACCTTGACTTGACTTTGGCCCCAGACGACCAGAGGTCGACGATTGTTAAAAATAGAATATTACATCATTTCTAAAAATAGAACACATCTGTCGATGACATTTCTAAAAATAGATTACGTCGTATATGGTTGCCAGATGTTTCCGACGCACCAGGCGTCAGGGTATAAAACAAAGTAATATGCATCAACTCCTCAGTTTTATTCACAATGCAGTGCGAGTACTGCGATAAAGCTTTTTCAAATAAATACAGTTTAACTCGACATGTTCGCGAGTATTGTCCGGTTTTACACCATAGACTGTGTAGTGAAGGTCCATCAAATAAAAAACCAAAGTTAGACAATATTATTTGTCAACATTGTGGAAAAAAATTTTCAACTATGTTTAACTTAAACAGACATATTCAGAATAACTGTTTCGTTTTTAAAAAATCACAACCTTCTACAAGTGGTGCTGGTTATTCGTCAAGTCTCAATAGAAAGAGGGTTAATCAAGCCGTAATTGAGACCTTGGAAGATGGAGTTACAAAACTACAACATGCATTCAAGAACAGAATAGCTACTTACCGATTCAACAGTCCCAAAACTCACATCGATTATAAAATATTTATGGATGAAGCGAGGCCAAAAATAGAAAACATAATTATAAAATACTTACAGGAGCATACAACGTTCAAGATTAATTTTGAGGTATTTGGGCTTTATGTAATACCTTAGAAAGAAATGAGTGATATCAAGTCCTTCAATACGAAGAATAAAGTAGTGACTCAATCAACTGATCTACAAAAAATGTTTGAGGAATTTATAGAAGAAATTACTTCTCAAGCATCTGAATTCCAGATGAATGAATGACTCAGGATGGACATTAAAACATATCATGTTCCTAGATGTCAATATAAACAAGTTTACCCCAATGTCAGCGGCAACCTATATTAAATTACCGAGATGTGTTGAAAATAAAAAAGCAGTTTTAAATATACAAAATAAGGACAATGCGTGTTTCGCTTGGGCAATTAATGCGGCCATTTTCTCCGCAAATAGTAATCCTACACAAACAAGTTCATATCCGCATTACGATACTTTGCTTAATTTCACCGGTATAGACTTCCCTGTAAAATTAAAAGACATCACCAAATTCGAAGAAATGAACAATATATCTGTAAATGTGTTTGGCTTGGAATAGGAATTTAAAGATGGAAAAACTATTAAAGAAGTAGTTGGACCTCTACATTTTACCAAATGCCGCAAGCCTACACATGTTAATTTATTGCTTGTTTCTGATGATTCAGGCAATAATCATTACTGCCTAATTAAAAATCTGTCAAAATTAGTTTCGAAACAGAAATCTCTACACGATGGAGCATTACACATTTGTGATGGATGCCTGCAATCATTCAGAAAAATTGAAATTTTAAAAGCCCACCAAGACAATGACTGCAATCATGTTTGTGTCAAGATAACATCTACTGATCTAAAGATAAACAAGTATGGAGAATCAATTCCTGAAAATATTCTAAAATTTGTCAACTTTGAAAAACAGCTACCTGTTCCTTTCGTCATTTATGCCGATTTTGAGAGCTTGTTGAAACCACTTCACCACAATGAGCCATGTAATGATAATTCGTTTACAGTAAAAATATCAGAACACCAGCCATACTCATTCGCCTTTTACTTGAAGTGTATGTTTGATGATAAATATTCGAAATTTGAAATATACAGAGGACCTGACGCTGCTGAAGTATTTATGAAAAAATTAGATCAAACAGTTTATGACGTATACAACAATCACCTCAAGCATATCAAGGAAATGTCTCTGTCAGACCAAGAAAAAACAGATTTTAAGAGTGCCACAACCTGTCATATTTGCAACAAAATCTTTAAACCAGAAGACATAATAACAAGAGACCACTGCCATCTAACGGGACGTTTTCGTGGTGCTGCACATCAAACATGTAACTTGAATTATAAAGTGGGGAAATTTATTCCAGTTTTTTTTCACAACCTTTCAAACTATGATAGTCATTTATTTATCAAGAAGTTATCACTGAAAAAGGAATCTGTGTCCGTCATCGCCCAAACAAAGGAAAAATACATCTCGTTTTATAAATCTATACTTGTGGAAAAGTCTGCAGACCCTAAGAGACCAGATACATATCTGAAATTAAAATTTGTGGACTCTTTTCGTTTTCTAGCTAAAGGACTGGATAAATTATGTAAGACCTTAACATCTGAGCAATGTGTAGAGACCAGGAAATACTTTAAAAATGATGAGGAGTTCAATTTAATAAGAAGAAAGGGTGTGTTTCCTTATGACTATGTGGAGAGCTTTGACAAACTAGAGGATCCCCATCTACCACTAATCAATAAATTTTATAACAGTATGACTATGGAATCCCTTTCAGAAGAGGATTATTGTCGAGCTAACAAAATATGGAACATCTTTAATTGTAAAACTTTGGGAGAATACGCGGACATATACCTAAAATCTGATGTTCTTTTGTTAGCGGATGTTTTTGAAAATTTCAGTTGGGATGCCATGTTACACTCTACTGGAGTAGAACTGGAACTGTTAACCGATATAGATTCTGTCCATTTTTTTAGAAGAGGAATACGTGGTGGTGTTGCTCAGTGTAGCAATAGAAAAGCTGTGGCTAACAACAAGTTTATTCCTAATTTTGATCCTCTGAAACCGACATCATATATTATGTATTTAGATGCCACAAACTTGTACGGTGCAGCAATGAAACAGCCCTTACCAACTGGAGGATTTCGATGGGTCGAGAAAGATGAGATTGAAAACTTTAATGTTTCAGATATAAATGATGATGCACATAAAGGTTATGTCTTGGAAGTGGACTTGCAATATCCAGCACATCTTCATGACATTCATAATGATCTTCCTCTAGGTCCTGAGAGTATGATACCACCAAACAGTAAAACAGCTAAACTGATACCAAATTTAAATGATAAGTACAAGTATGTAATTCACTATCGGAACCTGAAACAGTACTTAAAATATGGATTAAAGCTTAAGAAAATTCACAGGGTGTTGGAGTTTTCACAGTCAACATGGTTGGGATCATATATAGATTTAAACACTAGACTACGGAATGCGTCCAAAAATGAATTTGAAAAGGATCTGTTCAAACTGATGGTGAACTCAATTTTTGGTAAAACAATGGAAAACGTTGACAAAAGACAAAATATCAAACTATGTTCATGCTGGGAAAGTAAAAAAGGTTCTATTGGCGCACGAGCACTAATAGCCCTTCCACATTTTAAATCTTGCTCAATATTTGACGAAAACTTGGTAGCTGTTCAATTACAAAAGTTGAAAGTCGTATACGATAAACCACTTTACGTTGGATTTTCAATCTTGGACATTTCGAAGACAATAATATATGATTTCCTGTACGATTATATCAAACCTATATATGGCGACAAAGCAACTGTGCTTTATACGGACACAGATTCTCTTATATTAGAGCTGTTTACGGAAAATGTATATGAGGATATAAGGCAGAACATTGGATATTTCGATACATCAAATTTTCCAAATCCTAATATTCACAATATGCCCATTACAAAATCGGTAGTTGGAAGGATGAAGGATGAATATGCAGGAAAACCCATAGAAAGTTTTTATGGTACAGGCGCCAAGGCATACTGCGTAAAAGCAGGTGACGTCACAAAAAAAGCAAAAGGTATTTCTAAAAGTATAATTAAACATGAGCTGGACTTTACTGACTATGTACACATTGTTGAAAACGGTGGGACCATATTCCGTAAAATGCAAATATTTACCTCTACGTTGCACACTATTTACACCGAACTCAAAAATAAAGTGGCACTTTCGGCAACTGATGACAAAAGATATGTTAAAGCTGACGGTATTCATACTTTGGCATGGGGGCATGTGGATGTGACAGCAGAAAAAAATTTGAATGCTTTGCTGGAGGCAGCAGAACTGTTGCTTAGTGAGGATAAACAGGAACAGGATGAAAAAGATTGGGATTTTGATTTAAGTTTATTCGACTTGTAAATATCTATAATAAACATATTGTATATACTCTGCCAGTTTTTATTACTTCCTTAAATAAAATTTTTAGTGTGGGTACAATTAGAAAAAATCAAATATATTTTCTAAGTTCTTTATTTATTCATTGCTTTACAAAATATTTGTTGAGATTTTTGTAAACCCCATTTACAAAGAGAGCATCTAGACTGTGGTTGTGGTGGACCATCTATATGTGATGACCAATCTGGACGGTTGTAGTGTACAAAGCAGGGCAGTCGTATTTGCAACTCAAACATTTCTGTATAATGCATTGGAAGTATATTCCAGGCATATAAAAGTTCCATGGGTCGGATATTTTCGATCAGATAATGCAGTGGAAAGTACTGGAGCTCTTTTTCGGTAAAATCGTACAAAGGTTTACCATTTCGGTGTTTACTTATCAAATCTTCAGTTATACATCTCGTACACCACAGCTCTTCAGACATAATTCTCGGAAACTGGTAACAATCAGCAACAACGAAGAACAAATCGCTATATACCATATGAGGAAGGTATTTGCTTCGTATCCTCTGTTGCATTCACTATTTATGGTGTTATTAGAAGTGGGGGGTTTACAATAAATCTCCAGCCAATCAGAGTCCTGTATTACACCATTACCTCTTCTTATTCGTAATTTGTAAATGGTACTATTCGTTGGTATAGAAGATTTTAACATTTCCAGATAATCATGTCTATAAGGTTTCATTCTTTTCCAATTAATGGGCCAGCTGTCATTACGCGTTCCGTTATAATCAAAGCAAATAAACACCTCTTTTGAATTATAGGGTCGCTGTATAATTAGCGAACTTTTCAAAATGGTTTGCAGAACTATTAATTGCGAAGCGTTCATTATTGTTTCTATAGACAAACTGATTAATTTTGATAGTATATATATAATTTATATGGAATAATAAAACTATTTCATGACAATAATATTTATTAAATATTATATTAACACTAGCTTATTGGTGTCATTTCTACATCATTTTCCTCTTGATCATCAGATTCCCAATCAGATTAAGGAAGTTTATTGGTTAGATGTATCTCCAGTAAGCCACCACTCCACCAACGTTCCCCACTACCGATCGACATAAACCGGTTCATGGAGCGTGAACATATGGTACAACCGGTTTTATGAACTTGTGAAAGCGATAAATCACTATCAATAAGCGTTTTTATTTATGGCAATGTCATACAGCCGGTTTTACTGACTTGTTAAAACTAGTCGCGACCGTCGTTAGGCAGGGGACATCTCACGCGTGCGAAATCCTACGTGTTCGATAGTCTATGTCACCGAAAGCCTACGTCTACGAAATCCTGCCTGTTCGAATCGAGTCCACCCGATTGTAGCGATCGGGTGGGGAGCGAAGACCATTACGCAATTCGACTGGGTGCCGTGGGCGTTTGCCGGTTGGCGGTTGCCGGTTATTCCTTATTGTCAAACTCAAAATTCTAGTTAGGTTAGGAGCAGAAAATGTTTAGCATGGAATGTATTAACATGTTTTGTGGTGTAAAAGGTAGAAGAACATGTGTATGTAATGTCACAATTGTGAAGGAGTTTCCTTGGAGGATATATAAGCAGAAAACGTAATTTTTATTCTGAAATTTGAGTCACTGATATTTTTCCTTAAAATGCCTAATTTATGTTAGGTTAGAATTCGAATCCTATTCAGTGGCGTGGTAGTGAATTGTGGAAATAATTCGACGAGGGATAGGCAGTTTTTTTTAGCACGTCTTCAGAATTCGACAGTTATAAACCACTTAGGCAGGCATCTTATGAGCCAGTTTCAAAAGAGTTGACCTTATGAGATGAAAATTAATTTTGGTAGATTAGGTACATAGCTACAAGACGTTTTATAACAGGTAACTATATCTGTCTGTTTAGGGCCTAGTCCAGATCTACAATGTTCACATAAAAATGTGTTTTTAAACAAAATGCCCAATGCAAAAACAAACATTGGTTTGTCCTAAACAAAACTATATGTTAATGAAACAAAACTGAACAAAAGTTTAACCTTACCAGAAAATAATAATCATTTCGTTCAAAGAATACCTATAAAACATTTGATGACTGTATTTGTGAACAAATATGTTTACACTAGTTTGCGAGAAAATTGTGGTGTTCGAAACCAAATTTAAAACATTTGTTTCCCCATCCTCACTTGCAAACAAAAAACTTGCATAAATATTTACAAAAACATCTTTTAAACTGTTTTCATGCAGGTTTTTGTTTCTTGGGGAAAGTATGTGAGTATGTAGATTTGGACCTGATTTAAGCAGTGAGTATAAGAAACGAGCAAAAAGTATGATTTTACAAATGTAATATGTACATATGTCATGGGTTATAAATACAGTATCTTGTCATGTAGTATAAAGAGGGATTTAGAGGATGAAAAGACGAAAAATACCGTTACCAAAAAAGGTTTAAAAAATAATCTTTTGTGACTAGGCAAAACTGACCACAGCTGTTTTATTTGATAGGAACTTATTTAAGTATATTTATAATTTTTGTGTTCTGTAACACGTACTACCTACTCTTATAGGTAAAGCTATGTTTAATAATGGAACTTGGTATTTATAAATTGATAATTAAGATTGTTTTAATTTTTTTTAGAGTCCATTTATATGTATTTGTAAATGGGTTGAGAACAAGTGAATATATTGTATTACCAACCAATACTTGGCATTGATACTTTTGAATTTGGCTTAAAAATTTCTTATTATATTACATTATTTACAATTGTTTTACATAAAAGCTTCTTGTAAAATGAATAGATTTGAGTACTATTTTATATTTATAAATATTTCTTTTTTAGGTTTTCGATTTTTTGGGATGAAACTGATGTTTTAAATACCGTTTTTGATGAGAAATACTTATTTTCATAGTTTGGGAAGTTTAAACTTAATGTAAGTATTTCTTTCAGCAGACAAATTTGCCTAGTAAATCATAGATTTGAAAAATTCTGTAAATGTTGAAGAAACACTAGCCGGAAAATTAATTGCTCCACAGAAAGAAATATTAAATAGAGAAATTATGTTAAGAAATTTTAGACCAAGACAAAATCAAGACCAATGGTTTGCAGAAATTTATTAATAAACTTATAACTAAATATTTATTATTTTAAAGAAAATGACAACTTAACATTATTTTATTAAAAGATTTCCTGAATTTAAGTACATAAATGATTGAAAATTATTTACTCATCTGCTATTTCAAAATTTGTATAACTAATTTTAACACTGATCAAGTTTTGATTATACATTTTAAAATTTGGGTTTCAGATTTCATATCCATCATATGACACCAGCTTGTACATCCCATAGGGATTAATATTTTCTACAATTAAATAATGATGACAATTTAGTTGGATTTTATTATGTATGAATATTACAATCTGTTTTAAATTTAGATTTTGTTTGTCCTGACCGTCATTGAATTATTCTATAGAATGATTTAGATACAGCCACTAAAATATCAGTTAGAAGCATCGCCATATTCTCAAGTTTTGATTGGTATTACTGTACAGGATGACATTTGCTTTATATCAAATGGTTATGGTGCCAGAGGTAGTGATAAATATATATATATATAATGGAGCACTCTGGCTTCTTAAATAAATTTAAAACAGGTGACCTTCTAATAGGCGATAGAGGATTTTTTTGTATTGGATTCTTTTATATTGGCTTCTTCTAAAAGTAGAAAACAATAATTTGCTAAAGACATTGAAAGTAAGTACTACAAAAATATCCAATTCTTAATAAATGTTTACTACGATAAAATATATCACATGTATTTTTTGATTTGGATACACACGACGAATTAGTTATTTACAATGTGCCTAATTTGATTGAAATAATTTGTAAAAACAATCAAATACAATTAAAGTACCAAAGTTGAGGTTATTAAATTTAGTACCTACAACTTATTATAAAAATACCACCGTTATTTCTACAACATTCGTCGAAGAAAGTTAAAGGACACCCTTTGCAGTTCTTAAGGGCTATTTTTTAAAACATTTATGGCATTTTGGACATGCCTCCACAACTCAGTTCAGTGTTAGATAAGGAATCATGCACTATTGTATTCAGAGTGCCCCAAAGATAATAGTCGCAAGGTGTTAAGTCTGGTGAACGTACAGGCCAGTTAACAGGAGCATTATCTCCTCTACTGGTCCATCGATGAGAGAATCTTTGGTTCGGGTACTGCCGGACATTTATAGTGAAATGTGGTGGAACACTATCATGCATAAACCACATGTTAGCTCTGAGTAATAACGGCACATCTTCCAATAGCTCAGGTTTTGCAAAAATTCTAAATAAAATTCCCTATTCAGTCTATTGGGTAGAATAACAGGGAAAATAATAATGCTATCCCAAACAAGATCAAACTGAAATTATAGTCAACCTACAAAATCAGAGCCTACTTGTTAAGTATTGTAATATGGGTGGCAAGATAATGTATACATTTAAAAAATATTTTATCCACGACTATTGTATAATGTACCCATTATACGTCTGTTTGCTCGACCTTATTAATACCCATTAATCACGGCAGTGATTAATGAGTCATTAATCACTACTGTCAGATGCTTCCTTGATTTAGCTATAATATTATATTGTTCTGCTACAATCAATCGGTTTTTGAAATTTTATCGTGTAAACCACTAAATATTTTCAATTCAGTGCTGTACATATAAAAAAAAAATAAAAAAGTGAAATTTCCTAGACCAGATTCGAACCCGGGACCCGCGGTTGGAAGGAAGTAGCATCTACACTGAGCCATCAGCGACTTCGTTTGTGCGTGTCGTATATCTGTTTCTTAACATACCATGTTTTTCGAAACATTTCATAAATCTAAGTAGCTTTTAAAACAAAACAAATTTGACTCAAACCTGTCAACATTATTGTTTGTGTGGATAGATTTCTCAGTGTTTTGATATTTTGTGTTAAATTGCGTTAAAAAACGAACTAAAAACAAAAAAAACTTCAACAAAAATATTTAGTAGTCGTGGATAAAGTATAGTATTCTACTCCCGTATAATGGCTATTATCCACTCGGTGATTTAGGCCACTCGCCTGCGGCTCGTGGCCGTAAACTTCACCTCATGGATAATACCCATCATTATACGCTCGTTGAATAATATACTATTTTTGTACTCAAACCGCTCTTAATTAAAATTCTACAAGAGGTCCAAAAACTTCCAAATATTATCACCTATCAAATAAAAAATAGTTGTCATTATTGCCCAAAAGAGGAAAAAGTTATGAACTATCACTGTACATCAATTTTTTATGAGTTGTGAATTTTAAAAAACACTATAACACCAAAATGTGTAGATTGAAAGCAAGTTCACACTTTAAAAATAATCAAAATCGAGTAATACGTATTCGAGTTATTTACAAAAAAATTTGAAAAATTTTCACAAACTGAGGCCATCTAGCGGCCAAACGAAGCGATTTTGGATATAGGTGAATTAGCCTAAATCTGCCTATTTTGAGTCCACGAATTTGTGGTCTTCCGTTGTACACGTTATTCTGGGACAAACTGTATATTTTCAGATATTTTTTTATCACGAAATAAAATTTTGTTTGTAGTTATATTGATTTAAATTTTAATTTTTATGGATCATTTATATAAGTGGACTTAAAAATCATCTAAAAATGTTTGCCATGCTTCTTTAACAAAATATAAATACTTCAACTTTTGTCAGTTGGCACGCTGCAACACATTTAAAATACTGAATATTAGTAACTGGTCAATTATTTTGCTCGCTTAACCAAAGACCATTTCTTGCTACAAAGTCTAACCTTAAATGGCTTAATATGATAAATTATTTTCTTTGTACTGGGTCTTTCAAAAAATAAATTTTAAACACTACTTACTAAAGCTAACACTATGATTTATCAAAATGAAAATTTGGTATTGGCGAATAGGAACATGTACATTCAATTGACCTATCTGTTTTTTTTACTTAAAAACAATTATGATTTTTTAATAATTTTTTTTTAAGTTGGTGGAATATTCTTAAGGGGTCCACTGTTATTGGATGCCGACATTCAGGGCAGCGAGTACTAATATCATCATCCCACTCGTGAAGTCTCACCCGAAATCTTCTTATACATGAATCGCACATAATGAAGTGGTTGCAGTCTCTCAATAATTGTGTTCTCGGGCTATTCAAACAGACTACGCATCGTGCTAATCGCGCCATTTCCGTATCGTTTACTAAAATAAAGAATAAATGAGAGATTTTTTAAGAGTTTTTCAAAAATGTGTCGCTATTATGTAATTTGGTGAAATGAATATCATCCTGTACTGCTGTGAGCTTCTATATCATTGTCATCTGGAGTACCAACACTTTCAGGATTGACAGCAACTATAGCTAAAATAATCCACGTTAATATAGATAATTTGTATTGAAACTAATAATTATAAATTTTTCTCTTGTCGTAATTTTTTATAGTCCTACCTGCTTCATTCTCGACAGCTTGTGCATTAGCAGGAGTACCAGGAGAATGTGGGGGTGAAACAGCTTCAACAATATTTACGTTGTTTTCTACAAAATAACTATGTTTCATAATAATGATAATAATAATAAAATAAATTAATCTATTTGCCAGATGCAAGTGATATAGAAAACAACTTACAAAGGATTCAACATTGTCCTATTAAATTCCTCAAAATTTAAGGGAATTGCCGGCGTTCCCGATTGGCGCGCTCTGTACATGATGTTTCTATGCTGTTCGAAAGATCCAGCATCTAGAGCTCCTGCCCAATTCCTTTCCTCTTCCCGGAAAATTACGGACAGACTGGTATTTTCCGTAGACGCCCTTCGCCTTAATTCTTGTTTGAATAGTAACGATTGGATATCATTATTTTTTGGTGCGTGGCTATGGGGAGTTAATAACTGAATTTGAAAATTTTGTTTGAGAGTCATGGTAGCTCTACAATGACTAGTAGTCTTTTCACGACAAACAAAATAAGTCGTGCCATTAGTAACTTTGTTTTTGAAGTAAAGGAATCCTTGCCCGTCTGTATATAAGTATTTGCCAGATAAAAACGATTCTATTCTCTCCATAGTTGAGCTGAATTGAAATATTTTAAAGCTTTTACTTTATTTTACTAATGTAGGTATATACAGTTTACCTTTTTAATGGACCAGAAGACAAGCTTCACCGTTTAAAATATATAT
>NW_019417357.1:0-1309 GCF_000390285.2 Anoplophora glabripennis | reverse complement strand
ACATGATTCTTTTATAAATTGATATATATATATATATATATATATATCAATATTTTCTTTGTAGTTTTTACAAACGACCAGAAACGATATAACAAATTTCTTTTTAAAATTTATGGGATAGTGGTATGCCCGCGTAAAATAACGGCATTTCAGTTCTACCACAATCCGGTGGTGTAAATATCAAATATTTCTAAACAAAATGGCGGGAAGATGCTGCTTAGAGAGCATTTTTCTCAAATAATAAACATCTCTGCCCCTTATGCACGGGCAACACAATTTTTCTAAATTAACTAGCAAATGAAGCACTACAATATTGCCTAACCCATGCAAATGAACATAAATCGTTTTTCCTATAATTTCATACATAACACAAGTTTGCAAATGCCGCCCAAGAAAAACGAAGTTATTCTATTTGGGAAGAAAACATGCTGTATTCAGATACCTATATGCAGGAAACAAAAATAAGCTTCGTTGAATATGCATTCGAATTTCAACTAAAGTTAAGGGCGCAGCCATTCTAAATTCAATAAAAATTTTGTGAATTCCAGAAAATATTAGTAATTTTTTTATTTCCATATGTTGTATGTACATTTCTTTTATATAAAGTAAATTTTATTTATATAAGGAAGTACATATTGTTTGTTATTATTCCTTTATTTATTTATTGAATATCAATAAGTTATGAAAAATAAACCCATTTTTAAATGTTAGTGGCTTTCAGTGACTTTTCAGCCATTAGATTTTTGTCAGTACCGAGTTGGCGACGCTGTTTTCAGTCTTTTCGGCTTTTCAAAAGTCATGGAGACTACTGCCTGGCAAAAGTGTTGCAGATGGTCATTATGGAGTTTATTTATACAAGGAGTAAGGAGTGAAGGCTCTTATGGGCCGCTCATACAAATTCGGTCCTTTTTATTCGGACCTAAAGTAGAGTTTAGTCATCTTTGTAGCGCTGATGCACTGGAGGGTCCAATAACGATTGACGAAACAAAGTTGTACTTACAACATCAGACGCAGTGGATAAGCGGAAGGACTAACAAATAAATAAAAGTTACGTTTATATAAACATTATTTCTCTGTAGGCATTTTGTTATGTGCTCAAACTTGCCGCCCGTTGGTATGTTGGCAGAAATGTTAGTTAAAGAAGTTGAGAAGAAGAGGAAGAGAACAAGGTTATTCCATTCACATTCAGAAATTCAGATCAGAGGTTCGCACACCGCCATTAATCCATGGCTAGAAATTGGCCTCAATGATTTGGGATCGAGGGGGATTATCCCTCTTTATCCTGCCTCATCTCGTGTAGGCCTGGACA
>NW_019417356.1:60750-97201 GCF_000390285.2 Anoplophora glabripennis | reverse complement strand
ATAATAGATCCATACATAAATAATACTTCTAGTCTTCACGAACGGTCATCAACCTCTACCGCGCAGACGTCAGCCGATGTGACGTAGCCGGCTGAAAGCTATGCCGATCCTGCTCCAGTCGCCATCTTGAATTGTGGAGCAGAATCGGCACAACTATTCTACTGTCGCAGATAGTTTTCGAAAGGTAGCTAGTTGTTCCTGATCCCTGGTTTGCATATCTTTCAATGTGTTTGGTTAGTAATGGGACAAACTCTGCTATTAATTCTAGAAGCATATTGTAATTTCCACTGTGCTGGTCACCAAATTTTTCATTACTTCCTCTAAAAGCGGAAGACCTCTAGAAGCTAATCCTTTTATTACAGCAACAACCCTCTTTAAAATGTTCTTCCAGTAAGAAATTTCTTCGTTAAGTTGGGCAGTTAAGGAAGATTGGATATTGCCGCGAATCATACCCCAAGCTCTTAAAGCGAGAATGCAGGATTTATGATTTAGAGAGTTTTCGTGTTGAGCTACTCGAACTTCTGCATTCTTTCAATCATTGAATCCTTCCTCGTCAAACTGTGTCCTGTTCGCAATAGATCCAAAGGCCAAACAGGGTCCACAGAATACGGAGAATACGCAATAAAATACTTACATTAGGCAAACCACTCACGCACATTCACACTTACAGGTTCTGTCAAATAGACAGATGGCGCCCAGGCAATAATTACGGACAATCAGACATTCATACACCCAAACACGAGTCACACCCACTCAAAAATTAAGTCTAACACACACATACGTTTCCCAAATCAAAGGCTAGCTGGACAAACGGGCGAAAGGAAGGTTAGGAACACTCTCATGCTCTCACAACACCCGTTCCGCTGTAAAAATTAGACATCTATAATTTTTTTTTACAAATCCAAAACCGACCCCCCGTAACAAGGTATAATATAAATTTATAATTCTACTAAATAATTCGAATTACCAATTCGATTTTGAAATATGAATTATTACTAATTATTCGATTGTGAAAATAATTCGATTATTCCCAACGCTAATGTAAAGGCCGTCACGTATTTTACAATTCCGGTTCCGCGCCATCTACGTTAGATGTGGGACGGGTTCCATAATACGGGTGGTGCACAATGTTAGTGTGGGATAATTTAGAGTAATTATGGAGTTAATGTAGGTGTTATATTAAAAGTGACGTTATACAGTGTGAGTAAAATAAATGAAACGAAATTAATAAAAATTTAATTTAGATAATAAGGAGTAACTAATTTTTGCATTTCGTTGATGTATTTACTAAAAACAATGAATATATAAATAATGCACTGACCTCAAACATAAAAGTATTAACTTCGTCCTGAATTCCTTTGTCGTCAATACTTTCATTGGTGATTTTGGCATTAAGCAATAAGTCTAACATGGCTAATTTCTTTCTTTTCGAATAATTAAACTCCTCATCGTTTTCGCTGATGGGCACCTTAAATGTTTCAAATTCTTTTGATCTTTCCGCAATCACATTATTTGTAAAATTGTGCAAGATTTTTACCAATCGTTTCTCCTTGTAACCGGGAATCATAAAAAAATAATATAATTTATTGAAATACAGCCAAGGTCTTGTTATTCGGTGCGTTATTATCTTTCCTATTTGATGGGTGGCATCGCAATATGACCTATCTTCTTCATTTTCGACATTTAATTTGGTACCCATTGAAGTTTCTGCCATCCAAAATATTATTAATAATTTGTGAAAAGCCAATTTATTTGTACCCACCGTTGATTGCACCTAAGGTAAACTGCGAAATGTATGGTACAACATTTATATAAGGTTTGTGACAAATTTTCCTCAATTCTTTTACCAAATGATCAGTTTCAGTTGTAAACACACCTACAAATTGCTGCAAGATACTGAAGTGGAAAGCAGGGGTTAATATTTTTCTCCTGGTTTGCCACTTGGACCCTGAAAATAAAGAATACTTATTTTAGTTTTTTGGTTTTATTTTTCAAATTCCAAAGAGGAAATATCAGCTTTATTCATACCAGTACTTGTTAAAAGACCTTCTCCCAACCATAAATCTAAAAATGTATAGAAAATATAGAAAAAGGTGCGGTCTACCTTTTTCTATATTTTTTGTCGTAGACGCAATTGCCTAAAAAAAACAAAACTTTTACTTACACGAGCAAACATTGTGAAAAGGAAAATATTGGGAAGTGTAAAATGGATTCTGGAAATAATAATTTGTGTTCAAATAAAGAAATATTAATATTTTGAAGTGTTTATACCTCAAAATCTTCTGGACTACTTATATTGGCTGAGAAGTAAAGAGCAGTTGATAGCTTGTACACTGGATAATATTCCTTGCTCCATTGTCTAATCTTTTTAAAAAGAGTAGCTGAAAGTATGTGCAACCCAAATATATTAAGTAAGTATATATTTAAATGGTAAATATGACCTACCTTCGTCACTTAGGAGGTCCGGCAAATTTCCCAAAATTGAATACATTTTTGGACCTGGCAGTTTCACTATTAATGTGTAATATCTATTAAATTCTGGCATATATTTAAAACCGAAAATTATTGCCAATATTGCAGTAAGTAAAGTAATAACTAGAAACATTGTACCTAAAAAATATTTAAAATTTTAAATTTACACTTTTTCTCGAATTTGTTAATATTGATTTTTATTTAATAATTTTATACTTACCTATTTGATACTTTTTGGTGTCGCTAAATACTTATAATGTATTATTTCTAAAACTAATTAAGAAAAATTTATTGTGCAGAGAATTAGTGCAATACAGTGAAAATTTGCACATAACTTTAATGCATCTTAGGTGGCTGTTACAGTGGATGTGAATTCGTACGAAAATCTGTAGTACGAAATGTTAGATTAAAACAAACACATGTATTTCTGCTTGAGCGGTAGCACTTGTAACCTCTCTATTCGTACGAATGTTAAAAATTTATATAATTTCGTGAGAAACTGATTTTCATACGAATTTGTTTCTTATGTAAGCGCCGCCTTAAGCTACGTCCAGACGGAGAGATATTGGAAAACGTGTATTGCTCTATGAAGAATATATCAGCCAACATAGAGAGACAACATTTTGAGAGCAGTATAACTGAACCACTATTTCCAAATTAAACTAAACGACATTCTAAAAAATTTGCCGTTTTCAGATTATATATTATTAGCAATTTTCTGATTAGTTATTTATTGAAANTTGGACCCGTTGGAGCAGTTCTTACACCATAAAATCTTCTGTATGCACGTTGAATATTAATTATCGAACGATTATTTTCAAGGAATAGAAAAACAATCTTAGTTCTTTGCGCAATTGTATAGCGTTCCATTTTTATATATTCTCCCAAGTTTAATTCCTGAAATAGAAAAAAAAATATGAAATGTTCACAAGTTACATTTTTTTTTACATCATATAGTTACTTTAGCCGCACCCGGTACATTTTTTTGTGAAGTGACGCATTCCTGAGAACCAGTAGTTGTGAGCTACTAGTTCATATATCTTGCATCCTGTAAAATGCCCTACATCATGATTTAGTCGGACAATTTGAAATCGCGCGCGTCTTGGAACAACCCAACGGGGACCATATGGCGTAGTTTTATAAACCTTGCCACCCTTCATATTGATTAAAAATATATTTGTGTTCTTCATATAGTAGGATCGTATTCGATGCAAAGTAAAGCAAATTTAAAATGAAATTGAATGTAAAACCTGAAATACCGCATCGTACGGATTGTGTTCTGGTACTAGCTGTAGTCGCCCAGGTGCATCGAGTGAACGAAGTAGTCGGTTGTACGTCAAATACTAAGCTGGCGAGATTGATCGTAAATCAGAGACCGCCTCCAAGATACAAGTAAACAAAAGTGACGGGTACAGAGGTAAAATGCAGTATATATGTGGAAATTAAAAAACAAATTGGATTTATAATAAATTACATTTAAAATAAATAGTTCATGAGAATAAAGAAATTTTTGTAGGAACGGGGGTGCCAGACGTGAACTGAGCCCTTCATCGCTTCATAATGCATAAAGAAATTATTCAATTTTTAAACCTCTTCAAACCGTACTGCATTGAATCCCTTGACAGGCAATGATTTTATTACTTTGCATCGAATATGATCCTACTATAGTTGCCTGTTTCCAAAAGTTCACTAATTTTTCTAATATCATCATGCTGTTGAGCTGCCAAAAGCCAATCAGCCTCAGTTACTGGTACGATATTAACATACCGAATATTACTTGTATCCTCAGTATTGGTGGTGATTTACCGCATCATCATGGTGCCTTTAAGACACTGTTTTATTTCATATCGATACTCGCTAAAGTGCAAAACCCAGCGCGCAATCCGTTGATTTAAAACTATTTTTTTTAGAAGTACATACAAAAGCAGCACAATCAGTAAATATGGTAAAAGGCCTGCCGTACACGCTCTAAAAATTTTTTGTTGCTACAACTGAAATTGTGGTTAATATGAGCACATATTGAATGAATGAAAGTAATAAAATATAGATCAACTTTAGTGAAATAAAGTCAGATATCAAATTTTCTTATACATACAAACATCCATCAGGACCACAAAAAATTAACCGTACAATTGCATTCTAAAATTTGCCTCCCTGTAACTGACTCTTTTATGATTTCTCCTAAGCTCTAAATTAAAAAAAAACAATTATTAATTAGTTACAATTTAAAAAATATTGGCATTTTTTTGTATTATTAAATATGTATGTGTAACCAAAAAGTGGTTAAGTCACACTTTTTAGTTTCTGAGTTATAGCTGTTTGAAAGTTTTAAAACTTTCCCACACCTAAATTTTTTTGTGATCATCATGTGTATAATTTTTAATTAAAACTTGTACCTTTAGTCAATATAGTAATATACAACATATAATTAAAAATTTATTTGATTACGACAAAAAAAATTTTGAAAATCTGGACAGCTACTTTTTGTAAAAAAAAAAGTTCAGAACATGAAAATTAGAAACTTTTGCTTTATTTTATCAAAACTATAAAAAATTATTGTAATTTGTTTACACGCTTTCTTAAGTAGGTTACAAAATAAAAATTCAGATTAATCCAAAATTTTATTTCTTAAAAATTAAAGTATACAACAGACTTTACTCATAAATATCAGTATCACTTTCAATGTATTGTTCGTCATCCGCGGTGTCATGGTGGTTGGCCGAAGTCACATTTTCAACGTTAATAAGGGTCCTCGTGTAGAATTCAATATCGCTCGAGATAACTAGTTTCATAAGTTTTGTAACAGACTCAAACTTTTTAGGTTTTATTTTCAAGTAACTGTCGCCGTAAGCCAGTTTAGGATTACTAGAAATTTTTCTGTTCATACCCACTTTATAGAGTTACCCGTATTGTTGCATGTTCCTGTCATAGACTCTCTAGTTTGAATGGGTTTTCCGCTTTCAAATTTGGCGAACCGTGTCTTAGAAATACCTGGTACCGAAGTCTTGACGTATGGCACAACCCATTGTTTATAATCTTTGACTTTAAGGATTCTATCGCCTGGAGCTAGCTCTCCATTTGATCTGAGGCTGTGTTGAACAAATACGACCTCAAAGGAATTTTTTTTTCTGCACGTCTTGATTAATTCAACGTAAATCTCAGGGTTGTCAACCACTTCTAGTTTTAATCTTTTTTTCTCGATGGCACCAAAGTCTCTATCAACTGGCATCATAGAGTGCCCTGGAACAGGATACCATACTTCAATATCGTTAAAAACGTTACGTTTGCATAACTGGTCTAGATAAGTAAAAAGAATTCGATTTTTTTTTGGCTATATGCGTGATCACAAACATTTTTTAGCTTTGTTTGTAGCGGATCCTTGTGTTTTTCAATGTAATCAGACAAACACGTTATAACTTCATTCGGTCCTTTTTGGGACTCCGTGTAAGTATACATTATTGCTTTATGAGTTTTTAGGTTGTGAATACCAAAAACATGTAGCCATAACTGACTAATATAATATTCATCTTGTGCGTTAGTCACAGGCAAAGGTAGATTTTTTTCATAATCAAAACATATTATCATTTCAGAAGAATCTGCTGATTTTTGAACTTCGGCTAATTTGCTTTTGAACACGTCTGCTTTTCTAAGATGAATTTCCTTATCTCTTTTAAGAGTTTTTAAAGTTTCTTCATTAGGTTCCAGTTCAGCTTGCCTTATACCGGGTGGCCCAAAATTACCGAAGGGGTTTGAGTTCATTATAACTTTTTATTTAAGACATAATTATAAAAAATTTTTTTTTAAATACAGTAGGAGAATATTTTTAATTTAATTATGAAAAATTATATCTCGCAAGTGGTGGCCATTTTCTGCTTCGCATATTCGTGCTCTTTCCAAAACATTTTCCATAACCTTTCGCAAAACTTCAGGTGTTATGTTGTTGATTTCGTCACGTATATTGTTTTTTAATTGCTGGATGGTTCTAGGCTTATTAATATAGACTTTTCCTTTCAAATAACCCCAAAGGAAAAAATCTGGAGCGGTTAAATCCGGTGAACGCGGAGGCCAATTAAAATCGCTGGTACGCGAAATAATTCGTTCACCAAAGGTGTCGCGTAAAAGAGCCATTGTGTCCCTCGCAGTGTGCGCTGTGGCTCCATCCTGTTGGAACCATACTTGCGGATGGTTTTCCACGGCTGGCCTTAAAAAATTTTCTAACATTGTCCGATATCGAACACCAGTGATGGAAACGGCGACACCGTGTTCATTTTCAAAAAAATATGGGCCAATTATCCTTTCCGACGAAATACCGCACCAAACAGTACACTTAAGTGGGTGTAATTGTCGCTGTTGAACTACTCTTGGATTTTCCGTAGCCCATATCCTGCAATTTTGCCTATTAACGAACCCATTTAATTGGAAATGGGCTTCGTCGCTCATAATTAAATTATGAATAAAATCATGATTTTCTTCTGCTTTTTGCCGGAAATAAATTGCATAATCAAGTCGTTGCTGGTAATCTGTCGGTTTTAATTCTTGGACAAGCTGAATTTTGTATGGAAACATTCTTATTGTATGCAAAATTCTCTGCAGCGACCCTCGTGAGAGGCCAAGTTGTGTCGAACGTCTCCTGGTTGATGTTTCTCCATCTTCCCGAATACTCTCCTGTACCCGTTCAATATTGTCATCCGTGTGCACCGTTCGTCGTCTGCCGGCACCAGGAAGGTTCCTTACTGCCCCTTGTTGTCGAAAATTTGCAACCAGACGGTTTATTGTTGACTCTGAGGGTCCAACACGCACATTAAAATAACGACGATATGCACGCTGAGTCAAAACAATGGACCGTTGATTTGAGAAATAAAGTTCAACGATTTGAGCACGTTGTTCAATTGTGTACTGTTCCATTTTAAATTCCCCAAGTCTTCTTTACAAAATACTGAAAAGAAATAAAAAAATATATTTTAATAAAAAAAGTTATAAGGAATTCAAACCCCTTCGGTAATTTTGGGTCACCCTGTATTAACTAGGAACTTTGTGCAGGTGTTGCATATATTCTTTCTTGGATATCCAAAAAAAAATTTTAATTCTTCATTAAAGACCTTAGCGAATATCCCGTATGACACTTGATTGTCAGAATGTGCGTTAAAACTTTCATGTAGTTTAGTAATGGATAGATTTTTGTTCCAGGTGGTACGACGGTTGCATCCTTGGCCCAAATAACATTTTTCCTCTGAGGAAATTTTGTAACATCCACAGGCAATTCTTGATCGCCTATGATGCTAACCTGCCCTTCTTTAATCAACACTGTAATCCCTTCTTTATTTAAAAAGTCTTGGCCGATGACAACTGGAATTTGCTGTGCCTGTTTAAGTATTATTATTGCCTGGACTGACTTCTCAATTTGGTCAACTTTTAGGGTTACTTGTATAGAACCCAATCGGACAGAACCGCCTGCATAACCCTTGATAATTAAGTCGCAAGGTTCTCATTTCAAGTCCAGCAACTCAGCTTCTCTTTCCTGAATCACGACAGGTCCGCATCCAGTATCGACGTAGGCTCTACTTCTTCGTCCATTTAGTTCACAATCAAAGAAATACTTTTCATGATGCGACAGCGACTGATGAACTTTTGCGTGGTGGGCTTTGGCGGTTGACTCATTTCGTCTATAATCGTTTGCAAGATGTCTCACACGATTACACCTGGTGCACTGTTTCTTAGGTTTTGTGCTATTTTGCAAATATTGCTCAAGATTTCCGCAGTTGTAACATTTTTTGGTTTTCTTCTCATAGGGTTTCTTGTCTCTCGTTTTCAGCTTGTTCGAACCCATTTTCTTATAGTTAATAAATTATGCACGTGATGTCGCGCAATTTTGGAGAGTGGACAAATATTCAGCGTAAAATGCTTCGGGGGTCCGATATCTTTCTGCTCTGGCACCAGTCTGCACGTTTTGATCGCTGATGCCATCTATAACACAAGATACCGTTTTGATCGCTGATGCCATCTATAACATAAGATACCGCATCACGACCAGCAATCTTGCACCCTTGGATTAGGTCCATTTTCTTAAAATAATAATTTTCCCAAGTCTCGGTTTGGCTCTTTTGATATGCTAGCATTGTTTTTAAAACGGTCGCATAGTCTTGGTGAACAGGAAAGGTGTATTAGTGTATTAGTTGCCTCCATTCGGTCCACGTACGACTGTATGAGATGAGATTGTCGTACCATTTTCTAGCGACACCAAATAATCGTGTCTGCATCACAAAGATTTTTGCAGCATCATCCCAGTTATATATGTTACCGAGCTGTTCTATCTTGTCCAACCATTTATTGGAATTCAGGTTCGGATTTCCAGGCCAAAATTCTGGTATGCATTCTGGCCTCAAGTTTCTGTTTTGATTGCACCTGGCGCAGCTAATTCTGCCATTAAACTATTAACTAATTGTTGTAGCTGCTGGATTCTTGCATAAGTTTCAGATGTTGACGAAGTGGAAGGCATACCTTGCATCTGACTAGTCGGAGGAGTGAAACTTCTTTCAGTTTCAAAACGACGACTATATCGATGTCTTGTTTTATTATCGTCACTGGAGCTCTCCGTTGACGAGCTTGACACCTCTCGAGCTCTTCTCATATTGAGCACTAACTATAACTCGACCCTTGTGAGTAGTTTTGGAAGTGTCAGTAGCCATAGCCACGAGAGGAAATCCGCAAGTTGTTTCTCACGTATATAATTAAATGTGTTCCACTCACCCGGACTATTGGTCCTATCTAATCAGTAATTAGTTACAGCTTCAAGAAGGTTCATAAATAACAATTTAATGGCACACCAATAAAGTCAACAAAGTCCGTGAACAAAAAC
The DNA here is from genome assembly GCF_000390285.2 of Anoplophora glabripennis. Taxonomy (NCBI): domain Eukaryota; kingdom Metazoa; phylum Arthropoda; class Insecta; order Coleoptera; family Cerambycidae; genus Anoplophora; species Anoplophora glabripennis. The sequence goes on along the minus strand of NW_019417356.1, from coordinate 87,873 downwards.
TAAATAGTTTACATAAGTGTGGGCCGCGCTGACAAAACAACTTCGGCTCAGTGACACCAACTAATCGCTGCACTTTAGCGAAAGTTCCAATCAATTAGAAGTTTGTAATATTATTCACTTTTCACTTATTCACTGCAATTTTCGGTGTTAGGCACGCAAGCCAATCCCACCGCTGCACTATTAAGTATAAAAGATTGAGTGTCTTTTTTTTACTCTTTTTTATTTTGCCCCTTTTGATCTCTATTCTCATTTTGTTTTCTCTAGGTGTGGTTTTTTCTCGTGTTGTCCAGTTTTCGCTGTGCTGCGCGGGGGGGCGGTATCCGCTGTGGGCGTCTGTTTTTTTATTTTTGTCAAGCGTGTGTGGTGTGCGTTTTTTTTTGCAGTCGTGGGTACACCCAGTACTGCTCTGTGTTCGGGTAGTTAGTTAACTTCAATTTAAGTGAAAGTTGTCATGATGAATAGGAATATTTTAAGAGCATTAATGTTATTAGAAGAAGAGCATGATGATGATCTGAGGCTGTTGTTATCGATGTGCAATGAAATAAGTGAGATGTATGAATCTCGAAATGGAGAAGGGTATTACAAGTTCCTTATAAAGAATCATCTAAATGCTGATGAAGAAAAATGTCGTAGCTTCTTCAAACTTGATAAAGATCAATTTAATTTTGTGTTAAGCCTAGTTCAAAACGATTTAAAAAAGCAATCCACAAACAGAGTAAAGTCTCCAATTTCTGCAGAAGAAAAATTAGCACTGACACTAAGGTAAGACAAATTTTATTTAAAATTTAGAAAGACAAGTAAACATCTTCACAGTTGGAAATATTGTCCACTCATTGTGTAATTGTATTGTGAGTTAGCTGAAGAAGTTGGTGGTTGAGTAGCGTTTACTGAATCGGTTGGAGTACCTAGGATACGTGGTTCGTCATTTGATGGAAGTGGGGATTATAAAACTTGGTCTGTTGTATTTGAAAAATTTTGCGGATGGCTTGATAATATTGGCATTGATGGAGTAGGATTTTGTAGTTGCTGTGGAGTATCTATTGATGCTTGGAGATTTGTTACTAGGGTTAAAATTTGCAATTTGGCTTGGTTAATTAAATTAGGAGGTAATTTCTTCATCATTAGAGCCATGCTCCTCATAAACAAATCAACCTCGTCTTCATTTTGATCAGTGAGTTTTGAATAAATTTCCATGCGCTCCTTTGACCTCTCTTCTAAATCTTTCGACAGTTTTGATCTTGCCGATGTTGAAGGTTTATTAAGGTTTCTTGACAGTGATGGAGTGTTCGAATGACTGGGAGTGTTCGAACGACTGGGAGTGTTTGAACGATTGGGAATGTTTGAACAACTTGTGTCCGTATTAGGTTTTGTTCTTTTTGCAGGTATGTTCAAATCGATAGATTCCGGTGATGTTACGTCCTGAATTTCGTTGCATACTGTCCTATTTTGGGATTCTGAATCACTAACATCATCACCATGGAATGTTTGGGATTGTGAATTATTGTCGTTTTGACTTTCTTCGAAATTTTGAATTCGCCTGTAATAAGTATAAAAGGATTAATTTGCTCATAAACAAAAAAAGACATAAGTTCATACCTTCGATCAGACTTTACTAATTCTAAAAATTTCAGGTGTTCAAATAGTGGCCACTTGGTTGGTCGCGATGATGCCGCGGAACCAGTTCCTTGCTTTTGCTTTCTTTTGTTTTTCAAATAGTTATCACGAATATGTTTCCAGCGTATTTTGCAGTCCTCAGCTAAAAAATATATAAAATCTGTAATACTATTAAGTAGGTAGCTAGCGTTTAAAAACAGTTTTGTATTTCAGATTTTTGGCTACGGGAGAGACATTTAGATCCCTTTCATTTGCCTTCCGCATATCATTCAGCTACATCTCAGTTATTATTCGAGAAACATTGGAAGTTTTATGTTTACAATTAGTTTCAATTTTTCTACCATCATATAGTGGTGAAAATATGAAAGAAAAAGCATTGGAATTTTGGAGAAAATGGCATTTTCCCAACTGTGTTGCAGGAGTCGATGGAAAACATATCCGAATTTTTTGTCCCAACAACAGTGGATCTCGATTTTACAACTATAAAGACTTTTTTCCAATAGTTCTGCTGGCAATGGTTGATGCACACTGCAAATTTGTATTTGTTGATGTGGGTGCCTACGGCAAAGAGGGAGACAGTGCTGTTTTTTCTAGTTCAATGATGGGCAACCAGGTGTACTCAGGAAACTTATTTCCAAATGACGAATGTCTTCCGAATTCAAATAGGAAGTTACCTTACATAGTGGTTGGAGATGAAGCGTTTAGATTGCACCGACATTTGAGGTGATAAAAGAGAAAAACTATTTACAATTATCGACTGTGTAGGGCCAGACGTGTCACTGAAAATGCAATTGGTCTATTATGTCAAGTTTTTCGCATCTATTATTATACACCAATAGCTGTGAAACCGGAGGTATGTGATAAGCTGATTATGGTAACTTGTTGTCTTCATAATCTCTTAAGAGATGGATTTTTTGAAAAAAATAGTAAGCCTTATTATGAATATGACTCAAATTTACAAATGCCAAACAACGTGACTCCATTAACAGGAGGAGGAGGATTTGCAGATGCAACTGGGTTGGAAATCAGAGAAATGTTTGCAAATTGCAACATTCTTTATACTAAATTCAAATCTAATAGGATTTAGGATGTGGTTTTACAATAAGCTCCAAATGTAGCCGATAAATTGATTTTGTTTGTACGTACCTACGTAGTATTTATGCAAAATCCTGAGACAGGTTAATTTTTAGTTTTAGCCATTAAAAAACACATTTTTGCTAATACATTTACTAGTCACAATATTCACATTCTGGTTATAACATTAAAAGAATAATAATGTAATAATAATGTGTAGGCCAACGGCGTGCGATGTATGGAAGCGGTGGAAGCAATATTCACATGTTAATACTCTAAAAAATATTATAAAAGTATAAATTTGTTCAAGTTACTGTAATTGGGATTAGATACCACAAATTTATAATTTTATATTTTTTATAGTATAAACATGTAATTTGCTTCCACCACTTCCATGCACCGCACACCGTTTGTGTAGGCTGTATAATTAAAAAAAGAAAACATAAGAAAAGAAATAAAGAAATGACCTCACACTTCTCGAAGAAGCTTATTGACAAAAATATATTGTATTATTAACCTTAATTCCCTTTAAAGGTGTTATAAACCAACGTTTTTACCCTAACCCAATCCTTATTCGGAAGTTCCTTCCCGTGTCTCACAAGAAACTGGTTGCACTCGTGTTTCTTTGGTGTTATTTTATTCTGAATGTGTTTTTCAAAGTACTTAAGTACAATTTTTTTCTCCTTTTGCAACCATCGCATACGACCCGCAATTTTTTTATCTTTCGTACTTTTATTTTTATAATTCTTATTCTTTTTCTTTTTCTTTTTGTTATTTATCCTGCTTGCATGGCTTTTTTGTTCTGTAACTTCGTCATTATCAGATTCATTACTGTCTAGGCTGTCTTCGCATGTATTCACTGTGTCTCTTTTCTTTGTGTTGATCGTTTTCCTCTTCTTATTAGTCCTGTTTGTGTAGTTTTCTGGCTCTGTAACTTCGTCAGTATCCGATTCATTATCAACCGTCAAGTTGTCATTGCATATGTGCATTGTGTCTATTTTCTTTCTGTTGTCTTCTTGTCGTTTTTCTTTAGTTGGATGCAAATCTGTAACAGTCTGTTCTTTCAAGCTTTCTTCCTTTCTTTCTAATAAATTTGTATTTGCCATTCTCTTACAAACTTTTTTAACAGTCCTTTTACCCTCCTCCTCGTCCTCATCTTCAGAGGAGTTTGAACTGTAGTATATGTCGTTTTTTAATTGTATTTCATTTATTGTTTTTCCTTGAAAATGATTCCCCCTTCCTTTTTCGAGCAATAGGAGTACTTTTGCCACTTTTGCTGTTTGATAGACATCTTGTGGTAATCTGTGGTGATAAAAAAATAATAAGAGTGATAATGACATGTGCAGAAAAACACTATAGGTTCTGTGTATATCATTAGTCATATTAAAAATACAAACCATTTAGATGGTGTGTATTTTTAATATGATTTATGGTTTGATGGAAAATTCTTGAATAGCTAAAGTTGAAAATGGAAATCGACAATTGTTAATCAAGAACTGGCAAATTCATGTTGTAAATTCATTTGACAATTTTGGATTAATTGTTGTCGATTTGGATCTCCATTTGATTATAAAATGGGGGCGATAAAATGAAGTTTTTTAAGTTTTTTTTATTTGCAGACTTTTAATCAACTTTATTTTAATTTTATTGTTTAAAACCCTCATGTTTAATATTCTGCTTCAGGTCAAGTGGATCAATTTGCAAAAATTTACCTATAAAATTCAGCATGGGTCTTTTTTGTGTGCCCCATAAATGTGGCTAATTGTTCCATTTCCTCCGGTTGCATATTCATTAGTTGTAAGGTTGTGGCTATATGTTTTCGGAATTTGGTAGACGTAAGCAGCGTCGGTCGTTCGGCCTCGCAATTGTTGGCAAACTTTCTAATCACTTTTCCTCCAATCATCCATTTTTTTTCTGAACCTGGATTAGCAAAAAGATACGGGTTTGATTTTGGTACTATAGTACCTATTTCCCTTATCTGTAACAGGCACTTTATATAGGCTTGCATTTTTTATTAAATAAAATTGGAACAGGTTTGGATCCTTTTCCTCCAGTAACCACTCGTTTAAATTGATGGCTCAGTAATCTTTCGACTTCAGTTAGTGACTGAGTAAATGCTTTTTGTTCAGTATTAGGAATTTCTCTGATATATGTTTCAATAGTTAAATATTGAACATCTCCCACTCTCTTCCTGTTGAACATAATTGTATGAGCCAAAATACATTCAGTAAGAATTTTGTATTCCTTTGGATTATTAATATTATGAGTTAAATTTTCAAATGCGTTCTCAGCTTGCTCGTAAATATAATTTTTAAAAAGAAGTATGTCGCCTGCCAGTGGTAATTCCGTAGGTTTCTCCCAGTTTCTTTCCTTTAATACCTTAAGAGCTAAGCTGGAAATTTCGTTGCACCAATGCCCCTCAATAAGTTTCTTTAAATCTTTTAATTCTTGCCTTTTTTTGTCAAAGTTTTTCCATGTAATTGTTGGAAATTTTTTTCTTTGAAGTACCACTTTATAAGCTACACTACATACAACTTTCAGATTTTTTCCCATATGTAAAGCCAAAGAGGGAGCTCTAAAACTTTTTTGTTGGGAATCATATCCGCTAATATTTTTTACTGCCATTACAAAGCAATTAAACAGTTCTGGCTTGAGAGCATCAAAAAGATATTTAATATCTGGATTTATTGACCTTAACACAATCAGCATCCTGGCCATTTCTCTAATCTTTGAAGAAATCAGAGTTGAAATTTGTTCTCTTTTATGTTTCGATAAAAGTATCTCTCCATATAAACATATCAAAACATCACTTTTCGCCGTTAAGCTTATGTCGTCAGCAATCATATGTTGGAAAACTTCTTCTCTAATTCTTAGTGATCTTAAAAGTGTATCACTGTTGGCCATTATGGAAGCCATAAATGTTTGAGAATTAGACAAACAATTTTTTCCCGGTTTATAAACATCAACTGGTTTACTCTTACATTGTTTAACATGTTTATATAGCAAAGATTTTGAGTAATCTGCAAGACAATATGAACATACGGCGTAATTAGTATTAGGATTGTTGGAGTTTCTTACGGGGTTTTTGACATTTTTTCCATTTTTAAATGGAAATATCCTTGTTTTCTTAAAGATGCAATCAATGCTCTTCGTTCTATACTTTTTGGATTAAGTTCTTTAATTTTCTTTACTTCCTCACGGTCCTTGTGATGTCTTAAGAGATGTCGGGGGAAATGTGTAATCACATCATCAAAACAGAAAGGACACATTGTTGGTCTTTCTCTAGCTGACGGTTTTCTTATGTATTTCTTATAAATTTCCTGAAAAGAAAAGAAAAATAAATTTATAATATAAATATACTGGGTGTGTTATTAGTGGATAATTCCTCCACAACTTTTTTCCCTCTATACGTAGAAGAATTTTTTTTACAGATATTAATTGTGTATTTTGCTGCACTTGTTAAAAATATTGGCGACTATACAGAGTGATCTATAAATTCTGTGCCGATACTAACTTCCTGATTGGGAGTAAATGGAACACCTAATATAATTTTGCATTTTTTGAAAAATCATAAAATTTTGAGTCGAAAACATATAGCATACCCTACACTTATACCTAGGCGTTTCAGAGTTATTATTATTTGACTAAAAAAATTGACAGATGGAGGTCATAAAAGTCTTTATAACTTTATTTGAATAAGAAATATTAATTTGTCTTGCGGCACGAAGAAAGAACATAAGGTGGATTACTCCATATTGGTAAAATAAAACTGAAGAACTGAACCAAGTGTTCCATTTTTCAAGTTACATTGTAGCAATTTCTAACTGCAAAAACTTTTTTATTTCAAATAGATCACCCTGTATTTTTTTCTATTGCTGAATGTAGAGTTTAACTACCTTTCAGTTGATATAGGCCTGACCAATATGAAAAGTTGACCGTTTTCGAAATATTCATATTTCGTAAAATAACTGCCATAAATTACAAAAACCATAATTAAGTATGCTATGATTTATTCATCTAAAACGTGACATTATGCAACATTCCAGGGTTTATGCTATTAAAACAATTGCGAATTCTATATTTTCTCGTGTAAGTAAATGGTGTACAACAATAATCTTTAATGTGACCCCAATGGAAAGAAATCTAGTTTCCCTGCTCATTACAACCCTGCTGTGAGATGTTTTTTTAATAATTAGTAGTCTAATAGATGGATAGGTAGGCGTAGACTCATTCCACGACTCGATCTACAGATCTTAAAAAATTTTTTTTTTTTTTTTAGGGCAGATGTTCAAAACATTGTTTTTGTATCATACTAAAATATGATTAATAGAATTCGTAGTTATTTTAATAGTATAAAATGATGGTTATTCTGAGAGTATTTAGGTGTAAATTACTCGTAATACCTATGTTTTAGATAACTAAATCATAGCATGCACGTAACTGCAGTTAACCGAATGAGGCATAGACCAGTTCGGTCAACAGTCGAGTACGAAAAAGACATATTGTACTCGTATTCTAAAAACATATCGAAATTAAACAATATAAGGACTTTCAGTGCGTAAAAAAATTTCCACTAGTCCGAAAAAAACAAATTTCCTCCACTGAAATAAGACCTAAAAGCCATATACCTAAAAAGAAACTACTATTACTACGTACTACTATTATTACGTACTGGGATTGTTTCTGACTCATCATTAAAAATTAGGTTTGGGCCGACATGTTCAGGATCTTGATTGACACTTACATCTAATATTCTTGGCACAGCTTTCTGCAATAGCAGAATATTAGTCAGGCTTACTGTTATGCCCTAAAATTTATGTTACCTTATTTTCTGCTGGCAGATTGTCATTAACTTTGATTGGTTGCTCAGTCGGATCCATTTTTGAATAAGTTTTTTCAACTTTCATGACCTCAAATATTTCTGGCTCATCTAGATCCGAAATTAAACTTGTTGAATAATCTGAAGGAATACATTCAGATTCCGAACTGGAAAAGTCTTCAAAATCATCGAAATGTGTTTTATCTTCTTCCAAATCGATTTCATCAAATGCAGAAACTAAATGTTGTGGGTCGTCATAAATATTTGAGTCCAAAATGGAGGCAGATTTTGTAATAGAAGTTTCAATAAAATCCGCATTCTTGGGAGTAGTATAATCAAGATTTTCGATATTACCATCCTGAATATTTGTTTGCACAGGTAAAGGGTTGTTCTTAGGAACACTTTCGAGATCCAGTTCAGGTCTATTCAAATTACAAATACAAGCCGATTCTTGTAAATGCTCACGAAATGTGCCGCTTTTAGAAACATTTCCTCGTATTGAAGCATCCTCTTGAATAATTTCATTATTATCGCCAACTTTTGAAGTTTTATAGTTTGTAAAACTATCTTCAGTATTTCTTAATTTAAAGTCAATATCAGATCTTCGTTTTAAGAACTGAGGGGGTTTTACTTCTTGTAAATTAGTTTTATCATTACTGATCGTGACCAGTTCGCTCTCAGTTGATAACGTTGCTTGAGAGGTATTAGGTATCAGAACATTTGATTGAATAACAATTTTTTCCTGCAACAGAGATTCTTTAAATGCTCCACTATGAAAATAGTTTTCTTCTGGGATAGGCGAGAGGGACTTCTCAGAACACGAAGACGTGGAAGTACTGAGAATATTGGTAATACTTAGACCTTCTGATACATATGCAAACTTTTTCTGAGCAGCCAATTCTAACAAAAATTTGTTACGGTTCATCTTGAATCCTAAATAAAAATTAGAAAATAAATTATTAGTCCAGTTTTTATCAACAACAATATGTACCTAAATTAAATTTGGTTTACGAAATTCGAGTATACGTTTTAAGATTTTTGTGATGTTTTGGTTTATTCTAACACAAAGTCTACTTTAATTGCTCTACAGGGTATCCCGAAATTAATGCAACAAAATTTGGTTACAGATTCTTAAGACAAATTTAGGGGACCCGTATTTTCTATTTTTGCTAAGTGCCCCCTCTTTCGGAGTTACAGTTCGGAGTGTAGCACTATCAAATTCCACATCACTATCAATTCCACAGAATGTCAGAAAACCCCTGTGCACCAAATTTAGTGATTCTCGTACAACAGGGTTCTGACTATTTTTAGGGGCAGATTTCAGGGGGCTGTAACTCCGAAAGAGGGGACCACTTGGCAAAAAGAAAAAATACGGATCTCCAAAATTTGTCTTAAGAATCTATGACCAAATTTTGCATAATTTCCGGACAGCCTGTATAATAATAAAACCCAAATAAGAATACATATAATTCTAATAAATTTAAAAATCTTATGTTGAAATGAAGTGGGTATAGTATAGTATAAAAAATTGCGTTTTGTTCAGCGCACTTCCCTGCACCCATTTTTCTGTTAATATGGCTATAATCTTGTGTATTTTGAGTTTTTTTTAATATCTCGGCTTCTATTGGTCAAATTGATAAATTAAAATATAAAATAATATAACCTAAAAAAACGTATTTTTTTTGTAAAACAACATCAACAAAACTCGAAAAAAACTTAAAATTTTTACATTATTTAAGGTTATATAAAAACAATTTTCACCACCACACTGCTTTTTGGTGATGAAAAAATAAAAAAACAAAAATTTAAAAAATAGTTTCCTACGATGATTTACCCAAGCAGCATAGCAGATGTAATTTTTTTATAGAAACCATAATTTTTTAATAATTATTGTAAGTCAGATATCGTCTTATTTGGTACACTTGTTTTTGAGGTACCTATGTAGTTATCACCTTATTCGAGATAATTACGAAACTTTCAGTATAGTTAATTATGCACCGGACAGATACTTCTGCAAAATTTCGTGCATTTTACCATAGTTTCCGAGTTATGCTTGATCGAAGTTGACTATGATTAGCATAGGCTTAATGACACCGCACCATTTCGAAAAATTTTGTCGTTACGATGAAAACGTTGCTGTATCTAAATAACCCCATTCGAGACTCTGCTCAAAGACTAATTGTGCAGAAATACGTTATATGTAACAATCTGGAAAGGATTAACCAGCTATAATAAAAGATGTTAATACCCAAACTTTTAAATTTTTCGTATAATTATTCACATAAGTAAATGAAACGTCGCGTACGTCGCACATTGAAGAAATGTTGGTTTTCTGGGGCGCTGGTATTCTACAATATTTTGAACAAAAAACTTTTTCGTTTCAGTTTCCTTTTTTCGTTTAAAGGAACTAATAGACCAAATCAAACAATAAGGACGATTCCAGTAACTTTTTTTTAAAACTTATCAAACGATTATAATGCATCCACTATATTAATCACTAAATAACTTAACATAATTTTGTGCTCCTAAATATCAATTTCTCTCTCTCTCTCTCTCACTCTCTCCCACACAAACCGCTGCGCTCTGTATGTATGACGTTGTCACTTGTCGAAACTACGTGACTCAAATCTGAGACTTGCTCGAAAGTTTTCTACTTGGAACTCCGCGCCTGGGATACTTGGGATTTATTCATAAAAACAAACATTTTTAGATTAACTGCCATTTTTAGGTAATTTAAATGTTCTTTGGCTTTATGCTCAAGACCTATTCAGGGCGTTAGACAATTTAATTATGAAGAATTTGCCGTTTTGTCAGTTCGACCAATAGAAGCCAGTATTACAAAAAAAATTAAAAATTTCAGATTAGATTACAGTATATTGACAGAAAAATGGGTGCAGGAGGACGAACAAAAATTAGAAAAAACAATAGCCTGCTTCAATAATGTTCCTTATCGACTATAATAATAATCTGGTAGATTTACCCCACTAGTTATTGGATTTTCAAATACCTACCAACTAAGACAAGGCCGTTGTTGATTTGCCTTTAAAACGCAAAATTACCAAATTCGCGACTTTTTCACAATTATAATACCTACTTTTTTCTGGTATGCAACTTGGAAGCAAATTATAATAGCAGCCAAGAATCGGGCATAAATTTGATATCAATTTAAGGGAAAAGAAGAAAAACAATCGGATCCGTCAATTTTCATTTATAATTGCGCGATTGAAAAATGTCAAAGGAGTTATAGCGATGTCAATAGTTTTTTTTTAATTAAGTACTCTGTATATTGCAGCGCATATTGAATTCGTCTTTCTAATTTCAGAAATATTTTGAGTCTTATACGTTCTTCTCTAAACATGGCCGGATTAAAGTTTTGATATGCCCAGGGCTATAAGTTTAAAGGGACACCCTTTAAAAATCAAACAATACCTAGTTGAAAAATAAATATATTTTTTATAAATATAACTAAACTAGAAAACATATAACAGTAAATAAATTGAACGGTCAACAGGATAATTTTCAGAATAAAAAGTAAATAAATCGTACCATATCTAATAAAATGTGGAGGGTTTGGGTTTTCAAAGTAATAAAAAATGTGTAAATTTTACTTTTACATAGCGGCGACAACAATATCGCGACAAAATATAAGAGATGTTTCATTAAAAAATTGTTGACGATGCCAGAACTTCTTATGTACACTAAAGATTTGCAATTGGAAATACAAATTGGCGGCTTTAATTATTATTTTTCTTGAATTTACATTGAACTTAAGCGGGAACTTTGGCGATCATCACTGTAGATGCTTATAGTCTACGTAACAAATTCAAAATTCTGAAAAATACTGATAATTCGATCTAAAAGATGGTTGAGGGCTTATTCGATTCGAGATGACGTCTAGAAAAATGTGCGTAAAAATCGTATTCGCACATAAACAATAGCAAATGTTTTAAACAAATAAAAATTAAAAAAAGGAGTTCAGTTTTTTGCATATACCTCGAAAAATATAAGCGTGAGCGTCAATTTGAAAAAGATCCTAAAAAGAGGAAATTTCCTATAAAAACGTTAGAGTTCGCGTTAACATTCAAAAACCTTTTGACAACTATATTTAATGGGATCACCTTATTGCGATATCTTAAATAGTTATAACTCATTAGTTGTTAATTTTCTTAGTTAACAAAAAATTAAAAATTAATAACAAGTGGTCAAAATAATTATTTTTATAAGGAAAATAATGTTGCCACTGTTTTTGTTGAAAGTGACATTAAAAAACATTAATAAAAAACTTTTTAGTACATTTGTTTAAATAATTTTTATAAATAAATGCAATAATTACATATTGTTGAAAAAATGTTTTTTGAATTTTATTCTTTAGAGTACATTACGATTTTTAAGAATTTTTTTTTAATTGTTTATAATCGTTATTTTTATTTTATGGTTGTTTAAATAATGAGTATATTAAGAATTATTTTCTTTCTCCAAATTTAAAATTTGTAATTCCCCAGAAGATTACAGAAAAATAAATTTTGTTGAAAATTTATTTGTTTATTTACTTAACAATTTGTTATAAAAAATCAAAAGTGCTGTTATTTATTTTTAGATACAGAAATAAATAACAAAACCAATCATATATAATAATTTTTCGATTTTTTATAGAATTTTTTAGAGCGGCCATGTGATTTGTTTACTTATAAATAGGTATAACTTTTAAACTATTAAAGATACCGTTAGGTATGGACATTCAAGACAATTTTGTAGAATATTAATAGATCTTTCAGTTTGTGGCTATTGTAGATCGTTAGTTACATAAATTTGTTTATAAGAAATGAAGCTTTTCTTCGTATTCAATGTGACTGTTTATATTTCCTAAACTATTGTAGTTACAAATATGAACCTTTAAGACGATTTTATTAAGCAACAAAAAACCTATACTACAATAAATATTTTACTCAATCGAATACTCAAATTGTTTAAATAATATAGGATTTTTTATTAAAAATTATGCAAATTGAACTGAATTTTTTTAATTTATTTTATATTTATCTTAATAGTAATTAATCTATTTTTTTATGTCTTAATGTCACTTTCACGTGCATTACTTTCGACGCTAAAAGCTTTCATCATTAAATTAAAGTTACAATTAATGACCATAGAGATTCGGGAGGTAGGACATTTTTATAGAAAATTTCCTCTTATTTTAGGACCTTTTTTCAAGTTCACGCTAACGCTTCTATTTTTAGAGTTATATATGCAAAAAACCGAATCCTTTTTTTGTAAACTTTATTTGTAAAGTTTGTATTTGCTTTGTATTTGTAAACTTTTGTAATTGTTTATGTGCGAATAAGATTTGTATGCGCATTTTTCTAGACGTCATCCCATATGTCGAATTATTAGTGTTTTTCACGATTTTGATTTTAAGCAGACTATTAGGTATCTACCATTTTGTGCACTTAAAGAGAGGGATAAAATCAATTTTGTTCAGTTTTTTGTTTGAAATCTACGATTCTTCGCTAATTCCCGGATTTACTAAGAGTTAAACACGTTTAGCTCAATTAACTTTTGTTGTCAATATCTGTGTGTTATGTGTCCAAATTGTCAAGCTAAATCTGTTTAGAATCAGATCCTTTTAGTGAATATGGTGGGGGTTAAGAATTCTAACTTTTAAACTTATCTAACTTAACAGTGTGGTGATTAAAAAAATTGCTACTTATATTTGTCATAGCGATATTGATGAAAATTAAAGTGACCGTTATTATTAAGATACTTACCAAGATATGTCCTTGTTACAGCAATACCGCTGGGCTTCTTAACATCGATCTAGGTCTAAGTGATTCACACAGACTGCACCCACTAATAACTAAATAATCTCTTAATATAGAAGAAAAATATCTTGCTTCAAGGGGCTACGTATAATCGGTAGGCTATATACAGATTTACATATATACACGCACGGGCTTTGTACAATTGTGGCAATATTGTCGGGCTTCATATAATAGGAGTGTATTAGACATAGCGAAATTGTATATACACCTGAGCTTCTTAATACCGCAGAATTACGATACCACCGAAATCTCTTTACCCCGCAAACCTCGGGCTTCCATTCATCTATAGTTTGTGGTGGGCTTCGTATTATGCGACAGCCATGTATATATATATAGGTAGGCATAATAAAAATAAAAAATACATACGTGTAGTATATAGTTTTTGATTTTCTTTCTTAAGTCATAGATGATGCGAAAAAATCGAGTGAGGCACTTAAAATGATCACCCTGTACCTATACCTACGTCTATCCTACCGCGTGGAATACGAAAGAATGTTTTTAGCGCTTGCAAATGATCGTAGGTACTGAAACCCTCATTCAAGTAGTCCAAAAATTAATTCTAATAAATTAAAAACTAATTCTAACTAAATTCTAATTTTAATGGTATTCTGTGAACCACAGAAGCTAAAAACAATGATTTAATTATTTATACTTACAACTCTTGTATAAAACTAAACCAATTTGGTTCCACACACTTTCAAGAATTTGATAATCTTTAAAGTCTTTATTTCCGTGGTCATATATGCAAGGAAACTCACGTACTTGATCAATCAACACTTTGTCGTCTGCATGTGAAAATTTTTGAGACATTTTACACTTGTTTAAATTTACCACAAGCTTATTTTAGTAGAGACGCAGCCGCTGACGGCCCGACGCTGAGACGACACGTCGACTCGCTTCAGAGAAAACGGTCGCATTAAAAACGCATTGTACGTGTCATCAACTGCCCGCCGTCGCGGCGGACCGCGAACGCTGGACGACGCTAGGAAATCCCACCTTAAGGCTAGTAGCTGACTGCTTGTCCCCCGGCCCGATCCAGCTCGAACTTCCCGTATGCTTGTCTCAGCAAATTTTCATGGTCGGCCCGGCATTGGGATTTGGATAGTTTACACTATAAATAATACTTTAAAATGAAAGTTGATCTCGTAACAAAACATGTAACAAAAATATTAACATAATCCTTAATAAAATAAATAGTTGTATACCCAGTAGGTATTAACTTATTTTATTTTCTTCGTCAATGCTCGAATGCGATCGGTTACATGCTGCAAGTGATACATGTATTAATTAATAGCTTCCACCTGAGTTCTACCGGTTGCGTTGCATTACTTCTGTGAATTACATTATACAGTGTTATTAATTTGCAACTCAAGTTTGACAATTTTTACTCACCTATTATTAATTTAGTTTGAAGTAAATTTTTAGTTGAAAATTTTTCCTTCCCGCCTAAAGTAGTTAAGTTTTTGTTGCAATTGTAAAGAATATATTTCTATTATTACAAATTTGATTGGCGTTTTTAATGTAGTTCCTCCAAGTTGAATTAAAAAAGATTTCTGAAAAGAAATTATAATAATAAATATGGAGATATAATTTAGTTTATAATATTGTTTGAAACATCAAAGATACCGACCGTGTTTACCTTTTTATCTTTTATCAGTGCACCTTTTTTTTCAAATATGTGATATAAATATATATACATAATAATAATTAATAATTAAATTAAATAATTTTATATTTCAGTAGCAAAATACCCAAATAAATAAAAATGTAATAAACATAGTACATTCACTTTTTACTTACAAATTCATGCTATCATTTTCTGCATTTTTCAAACTTTCATCAAGTTCATTCACATCATCAAGAGTTTGCATCCATATTAGTGATATTACTAATGGCATCAGCATTATTATTGCTATCAACATCTCGTTTAAGTTTTTTCAACTGTTTAGACATATTAGTTACCACTTCAGTAAGGTTATATATTTTCGCATTTTGTTGCTGAATAAAATTGTCTTGGGAAAGAATTAATTCTATTAGTTCATTAACTTTTCTTTCAGTGGATAATAATAATGGCACATTATTGTCATCAGTTGGGATGATGGGAGGATTTATTTCCACAGGTGCTTCGTCGTAAGTTTCAATATCATATCTCTGTTTCATTTGTCGTCGCATAATTCATATTATGGTCTTCTATTAATTCAGCTTCATTTGTTATTTGCGTGACGAAAGGTGGTAGTTTAACGTCATCGACCTCATTTTCACTGGAAGATAAGTCGCTCTCATCTGCTCCAACAACAGTAGAACTATTTGAAGCTACAGTCTTTCGACATATTTTTTTATGTAATATTTGTGTGGGATTGTTAATTGCTTCTATATCTGTGGAGTCTAAGTCTGACTTTTCCAATAAAACTGATTCTGCTCTATAAGCAGCATCGTAAGATTCTACAAAAGAAAATTATAAGTACGTTACATATTTAATAATAAAGGATAGTTGGTACCGAACAATTTAGTACATATTGGTTCCACTTTATACGTAGGCCTTATTTTGTAAGGTGCACTCTAAGAAATTTTTGTTGCCACAACTGAAATTATGATTAATATGAACATATTATATTGTTAAAATAGTGACAATCATGTTATATAGTTAAACTAGCAAAATAAATATGATTGTCGTGGCATTGTCAAATTAACAATAGGGAAAATATGGGGAATACCGACCACTTAAGGGAAATAATTAATATATATCAAACTAGCTGTAATTTAAAACTTATTTTGTGCAAAATTTAACAAAGTACAATTATAGAAGACTAAGAAAAGGCGGAAACATAGATATTAAACAAAATAAAAAATTTATTTCAAAAACATTACATAATGAAAATGATCGGTATTACCCTACCTATTCGGGTAATATCGACCATAATATGGACTTGAAAAAATATCTCTTATTGACAAAATATCTATGGAACAAAGATGTCAAACATGCATGGTAACTTTAAACATATAACATGAAAGCTGTGTAAGTGATTTATGACTGACAAAAATGACAAATATACACTTGGGTGATCTCCACACCTGCACATTCGGCATGTGATGATTTTCCACAAAGGCAGGTTACCCACCACTCATTGTCCTTGCCGAATTCCTCGCTTACGATGCAAGGGTCCGTGGCCTCTTCCAAATGCCTCTTCTTTCTATTTGGCTTGCCCTTGTTTTTCTCTGGTTCGTCATCTCTCGCTAATTTTCGTTTTGTTCCTTTTGATTTCGCCAGTTCCATTTTTTTTACTTTTGCGTCTTCTTTTTTCTCTAATTCTTCTTTATTTGGTGTCACGGTAAATAATTGAGAATGTGTTTTCTTGCCCTTTTCCTGGCTGGACTTTAAAAACCGGAGAGTAGGCTGAAGGTCTTCAAATGACACATTCACTCTCACGCTTTTTTATCGTTTTATTTAGTCATTATCACTATCCTGATCTGTATAGTAAACTACACTAGCGTCTGATTCGCTATCGGTATCAAAATCGTTTGTCATTTTATTGATAGTTTTTTGTCCTGAAATTCGCGATGGACCAGCTTCTGCCAAGTCTTTGCTCGATATGTTTTCCTTGACAGTATCTTTTATCATTTTTGTTATTTTATTTGCTGTTTTATCCTTAGGTCCTACGTCTTTTTTTACACTATCCCCTTTGTTTTTGTTGTCATCTTATCTTTGCGATTCCTCTCCCTCTATCATGGTTTCTTCAATAATGATAAATTCTTCCTCATTTATTACATCTCTGTTAATTGGAAAAATCCCTGTTGCCTCAAATCCTTTTACACCTTTTTCAATTGTCGCTGTCATCTTGTAGGCCTTTTTGAACAGCTCGGCAATATCCGACTGGTCAATTTTTTGATAGTTTTTTGATTTAAGAGAAAGGAATCACACTCGCGATTGTACGCGGTTTTCAATGGTCCAAAAAAGCAAACATCGAGTGGTTGTAGTCGATGGGATGTGTGGGGTGGTAAGGTCACTATGGTTATACCATTCTCCTTGCAGAAATTGTACACTTTTAGTGTACAGTGACTGCTATGGTTATCTATTATTAATATCACTTTGTCCGTGATTGAACATTTAGTATGCCTGGCAACAATGCTGAATCCATTCAAAAAAGAGGTCTTCGTTGATCCAGCCATTTTTTGAAACTATATTTTTTGTGAGCTCATATTTCATTCTAGCCCTTCCAAAAATGAACGTGGGGGGCATATATTCTCCCGCAGCACTCACTGAACAAAGGACGGTTACCAACTTTCCCCGTTCTCCACTTGTAATGACACCAACTTGTCGTTGTCCTTTATATGCCAAAATTTTTCCAGTAATGTGCACAGGAGTTATACCGGTTTCGTCGATACGATTAGCAGGATAATTATAGTCTTCGAAGGCTCTAGACAAGTTAGAGAAAAATAAGTCTACTTCTTTCTTGTTGAACCCTTTGACCCTGTTCAATGACGTGCTCTCTGGCTTTCTCAGAGATATGATATGGTGCCTTTTCAAAAACCCATAGTACCAGTCATTAACACATATTTTTTTATCTTTGTTAAAATTATTCGGGATATTGTTGGCTTCCACATATTGAAAAGCGATCTTTTTAACTTGAAGTCTCGACATTCCATAAAACAATTTCGACATTTTAATTATATGATTGCACAGCTCGTCCTCCTGGGCAGGGTTAAGAAATGCATGTCTTCCCAATTTCTTATTATTTTGATCGACTTTGCTTCTAAGACGGTCCTGAAGAGTACCATAAGGTAGGTGATACGTTCTAGATGCTTTTCTTATTCCCATAGATTTAGTTTGGACGGCGTTTATTGCCCGAGTCATATCTTCTAGAGACCATGAACCCCAGTCTGTTTTTCTGTTGTACTTGAAAGGCATTTTTACAGCATCTGAAAAAAAGAAGAATAATTATTATGAATTTCGGGTAATAACAACCGGGCTCGGGTAAGACCGACCAGCTGCGGTCGGTTTTACCCGAAAATGCATGCGTTTAAAAATAAATCACCAGGGCATTATCAGAAAAATGAGGTTATGTCTACATGCGGTTTCTGCATAACAAATGCTCAAGCTAATAAATGTCATACATATATAGGGGAAAAATCACCTATTTTCGGAGTACTTACCTATTTTAGAACTCATAACAGATATAACGATTCACATGGAAATATGTTTTAACGTACAAAATTCCATAAAGCTCAATCACGGCGTCATCGGCACTTGTGCTCGACAGTCTGGCCGTATATCCATCTGCGGCGTTGCATTACACTGCAGTTGGCGCGCAATTTGAAATGAAATCGCCTGGTCGGTCTTACCCAGCTGCTCGGTATTCCCCATATTCCCTAAATTGTAGTAATAGACACGATATCCAGACTGTTTATGATAGCTATATGTTGGGTTATTATTACCATATTTCAGTGGTTAATGCAACTATATTATTCATTTGGGGTAAGTATATATTCCAGTATTTTTAACAATGTATGTATTCCCCTTATACTATTTAATATAACTTTAACGATCCAGTATAATCTCCACAAATGAATATATTTTTTTACCAGAACAATCTGAAATTGTTAGGTTTCACTTAATAGGATTAATAAAATTAAAAATTGCATAAAATCCCTTCATGTTTTTAGAAAAGAGTTATTTTTACAAGCTTTTATTTAACTTGCAATGTATGTTTGTTCGGGTGGAATCTTGCAAGTCAATTTTGAAGCAGATATCCTCAACCGATTGAGCTGAAATTTTGTATACACGTTCAGTTAGGATGACAATGCATGGTTAACTGTGTGACGTCATTCTAAATCCAACATGGCGGCACATGCAAGATGGCGGACTAATTATATTTTTAATGCACTCCTACAATATGGGTATCAAATGAAAGGGCTTGCTAAGAATAACTCGAAAAATAAAGTGACGTCACTCTAAATCCAATATGGCGGACTTCTAAAGATTGAAACCCAATTTTGAAGCAGATATCTTCAACCGATGGAGCTAAAATTTTATATACACATTCGGTTTGGATGACAATACATGATTAGCTGTGTGACGTTATTCTAAATCCAACATGGTGGAACGCCCAAGATGGGGGACTAGTTATTTTTAATGCTTGCCTACAATATGGGTATCAAATGAAAGGACTTACAGAGAATACGAATGCGAGTTTAAAAAAAATAAGATGCTGAACATAAACTCCGTTATTCAATCCGTCTGAAATTTTGGTGTACTGGGGTTTTTGGAATCCTCGATTATGATATTGAGGTCGAATTGTTCAAGTCTGTAGGAACGGTTAGTTAACTTTGACTTGTATAATTTGGTGAAATAGGCGTCAATAGCATTGGTTTGCAACCTGTCTAGGAGAAGGATAACTCCCAAATCAAACCCGGAACTGTGTTTCGTAAGGCACAAGTAAGCTTCAAGTTGAAGTAAGTGGTGCATGGGCAATTTCC
The DNA here is from genome assembly GCF_000390285.2 of Anoplophora glabripennis. Taxonomy (NCBI): domain Eukaryota; kingdom Metazoa; phylum Arthropoda; class Insecta; order Coleoptera; family Cerambycidae; genus Anoplophora; species Anoplophora glabripennis. The sequence continues at coordinate 68,073 of NW_019417356.1, read as the reverse complement.
AGCAAAATATAGTCACGGCACTGCAGAACGAAGAATGCTGCCAATTATATTATGTTGGGCTTGCACAGTACACAAAATGCAGGGTAATACCGTCGACCATGCCGTTGCTCGAAGCTCTTCGCTGCCGGTCAAGCATACGTGGCCTTAAGTAGGGTAAAATCATTAGAACCAGCAAACGACCTTGCAATAATGATGCGTTGATTGAGATGAACAGACTGAGGAACGTGTCCAGCGATAACTAAAAAGTAAAAAAATAAATTAAAAGTAAAAAAACCTTTTTAAAAAACAAGCTTTTATTTAAATGCGCTAAAAAGAATAAATAAACTTTAACTTTAAAACTTTTACTATCAACTTATAACGTCATTACACAATTTATATGTTATAAAAGCTTGTCGCGAGATTTGTGATTGAATTTAACTATAACAATTTTCAAACTAAGTAAATACGAGTACTTAAATCTCGCAACAAGCTTTTATAACATATAAATTGTGTAATGACGTTATAAGTTGATAGTAAAAGTTTTAAAGTTAAAGTTTATTTTTTTCTTTTTAGCGCATTTAAAAGAAACATCTAGTGGCTGAAGCCTATGTGTGCAGTGAGGGGGGAAGCAGATTATAACCACGCCGTTTTCTCTAGCAACGTCTATAAGCTCGATGATCTTGGTGTGAGTAGCGTGACCGTCGAGTAAAAGCAGCACAAGGTTGTATTTGCTTGCTCTACTGAATTGAATGAAACTTTTGAACCAAGAGACAAATACGTCTGTAGTCATCCATCCGCTGGCATTGCAATGGGAAGTTGTTCTTGGTGCCGAGTTGTTTAATAATTCAGCTTTCATGAGCTTGCGAGGGAAGATTAGCATTAGCGGCATATAGCTTCTTGCAGCGCTAACACAAATTTCGACGGTAACTGTTTGTCCTCGTTCAGCTGACGATAATGATGCCACTTGCTTCCTACCCCTGCGTGAAATTATCTTGGATTTTGTTTTAGAAACCGATGAGATGCCTGTTTCATCACAGTTGTAAATCCTATCAGGCCCTAACTTATATTTATCTAATACAGCACCCAAAAGTTCATAAAATTTTGCAACGGAGATCTTATTGAATCCCATACCTCTGGCAGCTGAGGTTGCTTAGGGTTTTCTTATTGATAAGTCACAATGACGTTTTAAAAACCCTTGGACCCAATCGACACCAGCGAGTTTGGCTGTTGTATTAAATCTGTGTTTCTTACCATTTTTGACGGCCAATTAGTAGGCCAATCTTCTCAGCTCCAGCGTACTAAGTCCGAATACCTTGCTTCCATTTCTTTCAAATATTCGACTAATTCATTTTCTTCTTTTTACTAAAAACTGTTGTAATTGACCCTAACGGTAAATCTAAGTTCATTTCACCTTTGGTTTTAATCGCATTGACGTGTCTTTCCAACGTTGTTTGTGGCACTGAATATTGCAATGCCGCTTTGCGGTAACCCATTTCTTTGTTTAAGACTTTTTCAACGGCCTGTTTCATACTTTCTTTGGACCACTCTCCCCTCGATGTTTTCTTTTTATATTTGCGAACCGTTGTACTGAAAACAAACACCTATTTTAATAGTTCATGTATCTTTTAATTAATAATAAATTTTTCAATATGATTTCTTAGGAAGAGAAATATTGGGGCAAGATGGGGTACCCAAGAAATATAGCACCCCATCATGTCCCAAACCACATTGGTTACAAAAGTTGTTTTCTTACCTTTTCCAACCGACTTTAAAAACAAATGCTTTTGGCTAAATACGCCCCTATGCTGGTACACTGTAGTGAGAATAATGTTTTTTGCTTTAACTGAATGCACACTTTTTGACACCCGATGCTTTAAGCCGTAAAATAAGATCACTCATACGTAAAACTCATAAATCAGTCATAACCTCCAAACGGTGTACTTCGAACTGCTGTTCTGCAGTCACTGAGCAGCATTGTCGTCTAGGGAGTCCAAGGTTATGCAGTAAAGCTATCCATACATGTTAGTTTTTGGAGTAAGTGGGGTACCCCGTCTTATCCCATGACCGTCTTACCCCTAGTTCCCCTATATCTATATTTCCTTCGCAAAGGCAAATTTGTGGCGCAAGGACCATCTACTTACCATTTTTTCCATCCGAATATGCCACTTTTTCCATGCCTCTTTGAATAAGTAGGTAGTAAAATTTTTATAATTTTGATCTTCATAATTAAAAAGAGAGATATTTTTTAAATTCTTCTACTTTCATCTTCATGTTCAGAAAAACGTGCTATTTCTTTACTACGACTGCGACTAAACTGGTCCAGTGTTGCCAACCGACGGAAAAAAATGGTACTTACCAAAGATAGAGCAAGAAAAGTACCAAAGAGGTCCAACAGGTACCAATATACCAAACAATAAGTACATTTTGGCAGGATTCATTCTAAAGTTATGCTGAACCATATTAAAACAAATTTATTGAAAAATTGTAAGTCAAAGAACAAGTTGATAAAAAAACTCGAAAATTGTGTCAAAACCAAGTTACTTTGTATTGTACTTGAAAGACAAATAAAACACGATTTTAAGTAACTTCATTTATTTTCCAAAATAAAATAGTAACATAAAATAAAATAAAAATAACATTTTTCAAAGAACTAAAGACTAAAATTTACAGGGCGGATGGGATAAACATTGCATCCGTAACTAATAAAATGTCTAACTACTACCCCCTAGGACAAGGGTAGGCAACTGGCCGACCGCGGTCCAGATCCGGACCGTGGAAGGTAAAATACTTGGACCGCCAAAAATTTTTTGAAAATATAAATTACTCAAGTAAATTATTTAAAAAATATTTTTTTACGTTTGAGTGCCACCCTTATCATTTTTTCTAGTATTTTACAATTGTGTGTGTTTTGAGTTCTTAATGCAAATGAAAATAAAAAATTAGTAAGAAATATGAATTTTTTTCTGGACCTCGTTAAAAAATTTCAAAAGTATCCGGACCCCACCTAAAATTACTTGCCGACCCCTGCCCTAGGAAGTAGAAGAAGACTACCCTCTAGGATATTGTAGTACATATGTATGTGATTTAATAACCATAATAAAACTCAGAGTAATAACTTCTTTCCTAATAACTTTTTAACAGTCAGTGTTGCTGAAAAATGCAAAAAACCCATATTTGCGAACTTTGACGTTGAATATATTTTTTTGCAGATGTGGGATCCACTATTCACATTTCATTTATAATGGTGTTCATAACATTCGTACTAATTTTCAGCTTTATGCGAATTATTGTAAGCTTACCCCTATTTTTTGAGCTACTTTGACCGGGTTATTAACTCCTTTAATAGTAATATAGCATTACATGTATCTGGAAGGAGACGATTTCTGGTTTTAGTTTTAACCAAATTTAAGATGGAAAATGTTCTCTCTGCCGCTGCAAATGAATGAAGTAAACTGATAATAAAAACAAAGTGGCACAGTTTTTCATCATCAGAATTCTTCATTGAATACAGTTCAAACCAAAAATCTTGGAAGTGCAAATCTACTAATTTAATTTTTAAATTTTCAAGTAAACTAGAAATCAGGCGGGCTTCTGACCTAAGTGCCATGACATGGTTGTCACTTAAATGAATAAATTGTTATAATACAGTATTTTCATATAATTTGTTTGGGTTTATTAGCCCAAAAAGATCGTATTGTTTCAAATTTGGGAAACGGTTTCTAATTTGGCAAAATAATTCCATCTAGTAAGAAAGGCAGTGATTTTTAAACTGGTTAAGTTCAGTGTTTTGGATAAAATCAACAAGAAGAAAAGAGAAGATAAATTTTGTCCCCTTTTACCCCAAATTGATCAACATAGGATTTCTTCATGTATTTTTTTTTTAAATTGTTCTATATAAACCGGAAATTCTGTCACAAATTGCATGCAATTTTGATTTTTCACTATGAAATTTTTTGTTGATCTTATTGATCATGGGAAGTATATGATAGAAAAGTTAGTTATAATTTAAAAATACTGTTAGTTATTTATTTATTTTTTTGTTTTAAAAAAAGAAAACTCCGCACTTATGAACTTTATTCTCAACTTATAAACTTTATTCTCAACTTATGAACTTTATTCTCAATAATTTCATTTCGCACTCCTCTCGCCGATCGCCACATCTACCGTCTGCCCGATGATCCTGTCCCCGCCCTATTTTCCAGCCGCTCGACCTCCTGCCTGGCCCAATGGCGGGTTCGGGGGCGTTCCCAAAGGGGTCTCGCTAACACGGCCGGACTGACGATTGTTTCGTTCTCGAAACATTGACTATGCTCTCCACCTGCAGGAGAAATACATCACAAATTAACAATAATTAAAAACAAATTAACAGGCAAGACTCTACAACAATACATGCCAAAATTTCATCAAAATACCAGGCAAGACTACAACAGTACATGCCGAAATTTCATCAAAATACTAGGCAAGACTTTACAACAGTACATGCCGAAATTTCACCAAAATACCAGGCAAGACAACAACAGTACATGCCGAAATTTCATCAAATCACTTTCATACAATTTCCAGATTAAATAAGTTCTTTTCAGGTTTTTCAATTTAATAAACATCAATTCGCTTACCTTCATCATCATCAGTACCTTCATTCTCAAGTATATCCAATAAATCATTCAAGCACCAATCCAATGGCCAAGGCCTTAACTGCTCTTTGGCGGCTTTTATTCTTATTATTATGATTTTGTTTTTACCAACCCTTTTTAACGCAAAACGACCTTCAGGTGTTGTGTTGTACCCAAAACTTCATAAGGACCCATAAATAAATTCGAATTTGGTTTTACTTATGCATTTTACTTGCTCTTTAGACTAATACATAATCCCCACAAGAATAATGTACGTTATCACGCCTCTTCTCGTTAACCTTGTCCTCTAGGGTTTGCTGCGGCTTTAGTCGTTCTGCAAGACGCTTTCGATCCAACGTTAAATTGCGTACCGGCGTAAGATCCTTACTATACCCCATGGCGGGACATGTTGTCGTTTTATATGTATAGTTGTCGTTAACAAAATTAATGAGAGAAAACTGTTTATTAAGTATTATAAGTGTATAATAACATTAAAAAAGTATAAATAACTAACAATATTATATCTATATGAAATGCAAGGTTACAAGTGATGACTTCCGATGATGATCGGAATCGCAATGTAGACATACGTAATAGGGATTGCCGCCTGGGCAACTTTCATGGGCCCAAAATTTACATTTCGTGCATTGCAACCAATCTATTGTGGATAAACTGTAACGACCATGGCATACGAGGCAAAACGTTTCTTCTTCTTTCTCTTCATCAGAGGAGGTTACTTCTTCCCTAACTTTACTTTTTTTGCTTAGCAATGCTTTTGCTCTTTAGTGAGTGGTTTTCCTCATCAAGAAAAACTTTTTTTTTTAACTTGTAATTGGTGGATCTCTCAGCTTAACTGCTCTTGCTGCTGTCATCATAACATCTGAATTAACGGGTACTCCTTCAGTTTTCCTTTTATATGTTCTCACCGTCTGCAATGCATATAAAATAACGTGTTCCTATTACATTTCATTAGACCTATTTTAAGATAAACAAAAATATTTTAGAAATACCCTTTGTATAATGTATCTCTATGTATTTAAAATTTTTCAATATGAACGTTTTACCAACCACGTAGTTTATGGAACAAGTTGTCGCACGACAACTTGCCCCATAAACAATGCGACAAATTACCCCACTTGACAAAATATTGGTAATATCTAATTAATTTTATATATGATTAATAAACATATTTAAAAATATCACATCATATTACGTACATCCTAAGTTATAATTATATATAAAATTTGCTTACCTTAACGTTCAATAACGGGTTTAAACTTAAATTATTCTTAACATGAAAATTTACGACGTGCGCACTAGTTCTTATATCGTACCCTACGGTGCTGCCATCTTAGCGGTTTGAGTTCAAACTCTGGGAAGATAAAGAAGGGATCTGTAATTAACTNTAACGGGTTTAAACTTAAATTATTCTTAACATGAAAATTTACGACGTGCGCACTAGTTCTTATATCGTACCCTACGGTGCTGCCATCTTAGCGGTTTGAGTTCAAACTCTGGGAAGATAAAGAACGGATCTGTAATTAACTTGTGATAGAGATTTATAGGCCAGTGTTTTATAATTTCGGAATTATAGTAATTGCGACAATTTACCCCTGCGAGAACAAGCCCCGGTGTCCCCTACTAAGCAATGCTTAACATAATTTTTTACAAAGGACCAGGAAGTCGAGGAAACCAAAAATGATTTTGGATTGATTCAAGGGTCTTATCAACCCCTATGTGACACAGTGGCGGCTCGTCGGGTGACGCAAGTGACGCACCGCTTCACCTACAATTTCCGTTTGGTTGTGCAATTTAAAAATTATTTTTAATTTTATATAAATTTTATAATTTAGGTATAATTCTATATTGAAAATGTATTGTATTTGTTTGTCTTATACGCAGAAATAAACAGAATAATTCCGCGGTGAACGCCTTCTAAAAAATCATTGCCTTCGTTGAGCGCGAACATCAACCTCGTACCATACAACGTATACTACGCAAGTGACTCATATTGAAATTGGTATGTATCTGCTTCTCTCCGTAGCTCTCCGTACGGCGGTTGTCATGGCAACGAGGCAGCCAACGCATGTGTAAACTACGGCCTGGGAGAACGAGTGATGCAAAAGTTGAAGCAGCATTCTCATCGTCATCGCGCATCGCCTGTCTATCGTGTGTAAACAGTTTATACGATACGTTGCCCAGTGCACGGTTATAATGGTTCTTTATTAATATTTGTTTTATATCAATAATTTGTAGAAATGTTTCCTATGCATGATCCTGTATGTATTTTATTGGAAATGCCATTTTCCAGACCGAAAATTGAGGACAAAAAAGATTTTTTAAATTGCGAAAGACCTGTACCTTCTCTCGATGTGGAAAAAAGGGGGAGGTCAAAAGACAAAGTGTATGTTCGGAAGTTTCGGATTGAATGGTATTCGGAGTGTAAGTGATTGTGTGGATGTGTTTATTTAAAAAAACTTTTTTGTATGCCGTGTTTAATTGCGAGTGTAAAATCGGGCGTGTGGAATAAGGAGGGATTTAACAATCCCGCTTAACATCTGTATCTGTACCTATCATTAAGTCCACGAGCCGAACTAATATTTCTATTTTTTATAAAATCTAAATGAAAATCCTTCTCGCCAACGTCAGTTTTTCGGTAATATTGCAAATGCAACTAAAATTTCCAGATTCATTTAAAGCCGTTTGACCTTGAAAATTTGAAAATTTTCGC
>NW_019417356.1:22982-59800 GCF_000390285.2 Anoplophora glabripennis | reverse complement strand
GATAAATAAGTAAAAACTTACTGGGCATAACCCCGGGACAGGTACCTGCAACAAAGATGCCGATGGCCTCTATGCTTAAGCCGGGGATTAGGTCGGTGATTAAAAGGAAAGAAAGGGATTCTTTCCAGGTAGCCTTTATAAAGGCAGGTAGATTTTGCTCGTTGCACTCACTTCACCTCACAAACAAACACGTCTGCTCAGTTCGGCTGTTCGCTCTGAACTGAACATCAACCTCGTACCATACAACGTATAGTATATGCAAGTGACTCATATTGAAATTGGTATGTATCTGCTTCTCTCCGCAGCTCTCCGTACGGCGGTTGTCATGGCAACGAGGCAGCCAACGCATGTGTAAACTACGGCGTGGGAGAACGAGTGATGCAAAAGTTGAAGCAGCATTCTCATCGTCATCACCCATCGCCTGTCTATCGTGTTTAGTGATGGGAATAATCGAATGAATTAGATAATCGAGAGGTTACCATTCGAATTAATTTTATAATCGAATGATCATTCGAATGATACATAATCGAAAGTTTACTTCGAAAATTTCCGATCTGTCCCGAATCAGGTGCGAAACATGTTGACGCTAGGTAAATGAATGACTGTCGCGGATCGCGACCTTTCTTCGTTGACAGTTGAGTGGTTCAGCACGTGTTTAAAATGAGTAGTCGCCGCCTAAAGAGGTCCATTGTTTGGGACTTTTTTGAAAAATCCACAGATCAGTTAACCATTAAGTGTAATATATGTAGCAAATCGTTAAAGTTTTTTAAAAATACTACTAATTTAAAAGACCATTTATCTCGACTCCATCCGGTACAACTGAGAAATGCCGACCAATTACCAAATTCAGCGAATTATCATACGGACGCGGCTTTACTTCTGAATGAATCTGCCAATGACCAATTTCAACAAAAATCTATTTGCCGTTCGCAGCCTGCTCCCGTTCAACAAGAAGCGTCCACATCCGCAAATAGTTCAAATTTATCCTTGACAGTCACAACTAGTAATAGTAATTCTTCTATACCTGCCGCAAAAAAACCTGGGCATTTAAAATTATATGAAGCAAAAAAAACTGAACTTTCGAACACAGAAAAGGGTGAACTAGATAAAGCCGTATTAAAAATGGTTGTTAAAGATTTTCAGCTATTAAGTGTCGTCGAAGATGTAGGATTTTTAGAATATTCCAATAAATTACAGAACATTGTTGGCAGTTTGCAAAAACCTTTATATAATCCTCCTAGTAGGAATGAACTAACTAACGTTATTATGCCCCGAATATATAACGAGTCTTTAAACGAATTAAAAGTTTCCTTAGCTTCTGTTCGCAATGTCGCAATTACGACTGATATGTGGACCTCTGGTAGTAATATGGCAGTCACTTGCCATTATATCTTGAATGAAAAACTTAAATCAAAAGTATTAGCTACCCCTGGCTTCCCTATTTCCCATACTAGTGAAAATATAGCTAATGCTAAAATGCTAAATGCTAAAAACTGTTTTAGATGAATGGTCAATTCGTGATAAAGTTGTCACCATTGTGACTGATAATGCACATAATGTTAAGAGTGCGATTAACGACTTTCTTCATAAATATCATCATCCATGTGTAGCTCACACGTTAAATTTGTGTGTAACAGATGCTTTGTCTAATAGTGGCGACTTAAAAAATATTTTTAAAAAATGTAGAAACATAGTTGGTCACTTTAAACATAGTGTTACAGCAACAGAAAAATTAAAACAAACGCAGGAAGAACTGAATTTACCTATCTTAAAAGTAAAGCAAGACGTTCCTACCAGATGGAATTCTGTTCTAATTATGATTGAAAGGTTGTTAAAAATTAAAGACTCATTGACATTAACATTAAGTAATTTAACACGTGCTCCGGAATCGATAGATGCCTACGAATGGAGTATTGTAAAAGATTGTGTGGTAGTCTTAAACCATTTGACACTACAACAACTTTAATGTCAGGGGAAAAATATCTGACCATGTCTATGGTAATTCCGATAATTAGGGGTCTTCAACATGCACTCCAAATTAATGGTAAAACATCGACTGACATAGGAGAAAATTTTCGTCGGAACTTGATAGACATAGTCAGTAGAAGGTTCGTTAACTTTGAAAAAAAATAAAGTAACAGCAAAAGCAACATTTTTAGACCCTAGGTTTAAAAAGGTTGCGTTTGGGTTAGAAGAAAACGCTAATAATACTCAAAAATGGGTGGTCGATGAAGTCACCGAAATAATGGAAAAAAAAAGAAACCTTGTCACTCAAACAGAACACAATGTCCCTGATCGAGTTCAAGAAATAAACGAGCAGAACATTCAAGAGCAAGATTCGATTTGGAACTTTTTTGATACTCGAGCTGCTTTATATAGTCCAGCTGCTGTACTAGCTGCAACTACCGCAGTGATTCTGGTAAGACAATATTTAGATATGCCTCTGCTGGAAAGAACCAAAGATCCTCTAGAATTTTGGAAATCACACAAAAACTTGTTGCCTAAAATTTATGAAATGGCTATGAAATATTTGTGTGTGCCAGGAACATCCGTCCCTTCAGAAAGGGTATTTTCAAAATGTGGCCAGTTAACCAATTTGAAGAGAAACAGATTATCTGAAAAAAATTTAAATCAAATCGTATATTTAAATAATGAAATGTAAGTCTGTTATACATATACATAAGTATATATGCTTCATTTCTACATTTTATCTATATCTTTTAAAAATATTTATTTTGGTTATATTTGTTTTTTGCATTTTATCTGTCTTTATTTTCTTAAGTTGAATATTTTGTTATTTTTGTTAAGTATAAGAATTTTTATTTTTTTAATGTTATATAAAAAAATTATTATATAGAAAACATAATTTTTGTATTATTTTCATTCATATGAATTTCTATCCTCGCTAAATAAAGCTTCCTTCTAAACCACCCTTCAAAACCGCGCGTCGCGCGATGTCACTCATAAAATTCCTACACATCTTTTTTAATGTATTCATCATCCATGTTTCATCCATCCTCTCGGCCGTCTTATCTCGAGAGGTTTTGTAGCTCGTTAGAGCGTTAGAACAATCGAAACATCTGCGGTCTCACTCGAGTAGCGCGTTTGCATTATTCGATGACGTTAGTAACGCTGTGGCGTGGCCACTGTCATTCGTCTCCTAATAATCGAATGATTCTATATGACCACTCGAGATATCTCGAGAGATTTTCATAATCGATATAATCGATAATTTTCATTCGAGTAGTCCCATCACTAATCGTGTTTAAACATATACAATACGTTGCCCAGTGCACGGTTATAACGGTTCTTTATTAATATTTGTTCTGTACCAGTAATTTGTAGAAATGTTTCCTATGCACGATCCTGTATGTATTTTATTGGAAATGCCATTTTCCAGATGGAAAATTGAGGACAAAATTTTTTAAATTGTGAAAGGCCGGTGCCTTCTCTCGATATGGAAAAAAGGGGGAGGTCAAAAGACAAAGTGTATGTTCGGAAGTTTCGGAATGAATGGCATTCGGAGTATAAGTGGTTGTGGGGATGTGTTTCTTTAAAAAAACTTTTTTGTTTGCGGAGTTTAATTGTGAGTGTAAAATCGGGCGTGTGGAATAAGGAGGGATTTAACAATTTTGGAAACGTGACGCGAGGTTGTCGTAAGCATGAAGTTTCTTTGGAACATATGCGGTGTGCGTTAATGTTCGCAGAATTAAAAAAAACCTCAGTACAATCGAAGACGCTTTGAGGGAAAATTCCAGGCTATATATTAAACAGTTTAACGACAACGTCCTTCTAAATAGACGGTTTATGCAATTATCTGTTCGTGCAGTTGCTTATTTAGGCAGACAAGAGTTGGCATTTCGGGGCCACAATGAATCGGAGTGTTCCGACAATCGTGGCAATTTTAAAGAACTTTGGAATATTTTCATATCGATAAGCCATGTAGACATTCAAGAGCATTATAAGAAGATGTCTTCTGTTTTTTCTGCTAATTCTAAGACAATTCAAAATGAGTTAATAGATTACATTTCGGATTATATCGATCAATATGTGGATAAAGAAATCGAAGGATGTAATTATTTTTCAATTCAAGTGGACGACTCGACGGACATTGCACAAAAGTCCTAATGTAGCATAATAATTAGATATGTCAGCAGTGCGGGAAAGTTAGTTGAAAGATTTTTGGGCTTTTTCAACGTCAGTTCTGACCGAACAGCTGACGCTCTTTTTAATTTAGTAACAAAACGTATTGAAAAATATGAATATCGTTCAAAATTAGTTTGACAGTGTTTCGATGGGGCTAGTGTAATGGCAGGGCAAGTAAATGGTATCCAATCAAAAATAAAAAATGATACTCCACAAACCGTTTTTGTACATTGTGCAGCACACCGTTTAAATTTGTTCTACAGCAGAGCTGTAATAGTACATCAAAGTATCATATTTTCTTTATTTTCTTTGCAAATGTAACTGGTTTTCCCCCATTTTTTCACCATTTTGCAAAGAGAACTCGCATAGCTGATACAATCATCAGAAGAAGAATACCTACCTCCGTTTCAACACGCTGGACATCTAACTTAAATATTGTGAAAGTTATAAATATTGAATGGGATTCTATAAAACAAGTATTCATCGAAATTGTTGACGACATAACTTCCGATCAAATATCAGTTAGGCAGAGTAATGGCTTCTTGAACCTGTTTAATGATTTTGAATTTGCTCTTTTAATTGACATTTTTAGCGAAATTTTTTCAATTACTGATATTCTTTTTGATGTGTTACAGAAACGCTCCTTAAATATTAATTATTGTATGTCACAAATTAAAAATACCCAGAAACTTTTAAATGAAAAAAGAAACGAGAGGAATTTTAAAGAAATATTTGAATTAGGAAGCATAACATTGCCAGTACCAGTTAATTATCGTGATGGGCGAAAAACTTTGACAGTTCCTAAAAATTTTTTTTAATATGTAGAATTCGCCGCTTAACATCTTCTACTATCTATTAGTAATATTTCTATTTTTTATAAAATCTAAATGAAAATCCTTCTCGCCAACGTCAGTTTTTCGGAAATATAGCAAATGCAACTAAAATTTCCAGATTCATTTAAAGCCGTTTGACCTTGAAAATTTTCGCCTGCGGAACTTTTTTTTTAGTCAATCAATAAATATGCTTCACCTATTTTCAATGTCACGAGCCGCCACTGATGTGACATTGCTTATCATGAAATAAGCGTAATAATCCCAATCTACTATGACGGGAGACAATTATTTTGGTTTTATCGGGTAATATAGTTTGGTAACACAACAATCCATTTTTTTCCACATATTGATTCGGATCAAGTTGTCCTTCGCGTAATGAAGTGAGCATTCTTTGCACCTCTGCATTACTTTTTTGTTCGATGTGTAGCCATGAATCATGTTTAGTAACCCGTACCTAATATAGGGGAGGATGGGGCACAGAGGACCTCTTAAGCCAATATAGCCCGTATTTCTTTTGCACCTTGTTTAAAATTTTTGATTTTGTGATTATGTAATCTGGAAAACTTTGGTAATCGACTACTATTATAATAAAGATTATTCTTATTTAGAATGTAGTTAGAAGAGAATTTCAATATGGAAACATCGGTCCTTTTCGCCCCACTGTTTGGGGCGAAAAGGACCACCTGGTCCGTTTCACCTCAAATATTGTTTATATTATATTTCTATTTGGTAATGTCAAATAACGGTTATTAATACTATATGCAAAAAAGAAGCATTTATTTAGATTTTTTATAAATGTTACTAACAAAAATTATAATTCCATACAAATAATACATTTAAAGTTATCTTCTTCCTCTTCTACACCAGCGCATGCATCATGAGCCCACTCCTTACACAGCAGACACTGAATCCACCCTTCTCCAGCTTTGGATTCCGAAAACTTACTGTGGCAATACAGGCATTTGGTATCTACTACCATTCGGTAATTGCCATTTTTCTTTTTGACCATCAAAATCGGACTGGCATAAGGCGATTCACTTTCCCGGATAATTTCATTTTCCAAGAGCCTCTGTATAATTTTTTGTACTTCCTCTCTTTCAGTTGTAGCGAGTCTATATGGTCTACGATTCTCAATCAATAGTTATCAATATGTCAAGTGTAACATTGTTAGCTGCCCGTTATTCCCTGTAACAATAAGACCAGAATATTTTTCAATAAGGGTTATTAATTGAGAGCGAAATTAATAATAATAATAATAATAATAAGTTTATTTACAAAACCACATAATACAAATAATGCTAGAGAATACTAAAATTGATAGTAGCAGTTCTGCTACCGCTTGTGTGTGACTAGTAATATGATTTAAAATTGTTATGTTATATACTATGCACATTTATTCATCTGGTACATTTTATTGTTGCAGCCTTTCGCAGTCACCACTTATTCGTAAGACTCCCGGTAGTTGTCGTCGGACAATTTGAGTTCCGTTATAATCAGTTCGGCCAATTCAGTATTAGTAAACAAATTGCAACCGATAATTACATCATAATCTAAACCAGGGACCCGGACCGTACCGTTTTTGGACAGAAAACCGGACCAGAACCGTAATTTTTTTGTGGACCGGAACCGAAACTGAACACATATGTCATGTTATAATTTATTCCATGTGTCGAACCCGAACCGAAAAAAATTTAAACGGTTTTTTGGGTTAATTTCGGTACTCCTAAAACTTCCGTTTAGTTTGTGTTTCTGTGGATTTATCTGCTGACGTTTGCTTGGAAGAGTCTTCGAGTATCTACTACTGAACGTAGCATGCCATTGCGAAGAGTGTGGCTGAGTGTGCGAGAGAGAGAGATGGCGCATGTACTGACATACTGTCTGTCTCTCTCGCACACTCAGCCACATTTCTCGCAATGACATGCTACCTCCAATAGTATATGCTCGAAGGGAGATTCTTTATAAATCTGTGGAGTTATGGAGTTGTAAAGTCTGTGTTCTGTGGTAGCAACGCCATTTTACTTTACCGTTTGTTTTTGTCACAACTTTTTTTGTTGTGATCGTGTTACGCAGGTGTTACGTATCATTTTCTTAAACAGATTATCATCATTTATCCTAGATAAATAATACTGTGTTCATCATCGTTTAAATTTAAATAATAAAATTTTTTTATACTGATTGATGACTGATGCAACCAAAAAAATTACTAAAATTACTCTTCATACATATTTCGATAACTAAACATATTCCGTTGCCATACTTTTGCAGTCACTATATAATATAATAATTATTGTTAAGTATTGAATTTTACAAATGCATAACTAAATGGAAAAATTATCAGGAAGAATTATTTCACTATAATTGTAATGATATTACGTCACAAGGGAAAACCGATAAGAACCCTTTGGACCGGAAAAGGCTGGTCGGAACCGGACCCAAATATCAGCTAGTGGACCGTAACCGAACCGAAACCGAAATGGTACATTTCTAACCGAACCGTAACCGGACCGGTACCGTTATTACATTAAGGTCCGGGTCCCTGATCTAAACATTCAGCTGGGACTACCAAAAGGGATAAACGTGCCTGTTGTCCGGTAATTTCAACGTCAGCAGTAAATTTGAATTCGGAGATAATATTTCCCGGCGTGAAACCGCTTAAAACAGACTTATATGGTTCAAGTTTATGTTTAAACACTGAAACAAACTTATCTGAAATTAATGACACATCAGCACCTGTGTCAATGAGACCCATATAAATCCGTGAATCAACTTTCATTGTGGTCGGAATCGTAGTTTTATCTATAGCAACCATATTAACGTTTTTACGTCGCTCAATTCCCTTTTTCAAGAAACAATTGTCAGCAATGTGACCCTTTTTAAAACAAAAGTTACATTCGTTGTGAATAGTTGTTTTGTTTTCACCGACTTTGTTATTAGAACTCGGATTCATTGATTTATTTATGTTAGAAGGCAAGAAATTCGAAGTTTTGTTTTTGTTAGTCATTCGACAACAGTTGCTTCCCTTTTGCAATAAAATTCACTTTATTCTCAGATGTGACGTCACTGCTCAGTTAATGGTTCGTTTCTTTTAGTTTCCTAAAGTGAGCGCCAACTGAGAATTTTTAACCCCCACCTACACTCATCTGAGCTAGGTCGAAAGGTTGATCAGTTTATTCACTTCGTACTCATTTAAAAAGTGAGGTTGTGATTATTGTGATTATTTTAAAACAGAAAAGCTACATTTACATTCAATTCGAAGTCCAAGTTGAACACAAATTGACATGCTTGTCAAATGGCGACAGCACAATGCCATTTACATTGAACGTAATTCAGATTGCACTTCGAAGTGGACTTCAAAGTGTGTCATGGAGCTTGGTAGTGCTAAGCTGAAAAACGAATTGACAATAAATTTTTAGGTTAGTTAAGTAGTAAACGTAGTAAACAACCGATATTTTCAGTGTTTTTGGGTAATGTATTATTTGCCGTGTAAAATGAATTGCATTCAGTTTATTGAACCCCAAAATATACAAGAAGATAGTGAAAATGAGTATTTAGGATCAAGCGGGTCAATAGATGAGGATTTGTTTTTTAATTATTAGCAATTATCCAGCTATATTCAATCCACAAAACAAGGGATACAGCAACAAAATGTTAAAAGAAACAGCATTGCAAAATGTGGCTCTCTCCATGCATTCGAGTGGTAAGTTATATACCTACCTATTTAAGTCTATAATTATAAAATATATTTAGTTTATATTTATTAAAGCATCGATTTTGTAGTGGAAATATGTAAGAAAAAATGGAAGTCATTGCGAGAGAAGTATCATAGAGAGAAGCAGAAATTAAATATGTTGTCACGTAGTGGTGCAAGAGCATCAGATTTGGGGAGCTGGCCTTTAATGTCGTTCTTTAACTTCATGTTTGATAACAAGATGCCAAGAAAGTAATGCAATCATTTTTTAAAAGAAACAATATACCCTAACTAAATATTTTAATGTTTTAGTACCCATTCCAGTCAATTATATAGTAATGAAACAAGCACTCCTGTGGAATACAATAGTCAAGATACAATGCAAAGTTCAAATGGAAAAAATCAATTGTCTCCTATAGAAGAAGATCCATCGGACATATTCAATACACCTAGTACCTCTCGCTGCACTACAAATTCTATGACCTCTTCACAGCCACCATCTGGTGATAGAAGTTTTGTCAGAGGAAATAAGAGAAAAAAGAAAGAGTGTGAAGAGCCCCTTATGGGAATGTTAGGGAATATCTCTAATGCCATAGAAGGTGTAACAAATATTAAAAATCAAAATAGGGACAAGATCTGGGATTTTGCAAATTATGTAAGCGCAGAACTTAGAGAGTTTCCTCCTGACAGCAAAGAAGAATTTATGGACGAAACCATAATTAGACTCTTGCAAATCAAAAGAAAAATAAGGAAATAATAAGTAGGTTTGCATATATGTAGCTGCAAATATTCTTGTCATTACTTACCTATTGTTTATATTTTAGGATATTCCTTTGGTAGTCAACGAAAATCAGCCAAGCCAGAATTTACAATGAAGTACAAGTCTAAGTATAGTTCCTATGTATAAAGTTTAGCGTTTATCTTTTCAAATTTAGTTTTCAACAAATCTTGGAAAATAAGTTTGTTTCATTTATGATTTTGTTGATTTATTTTTGTATTAAAATAAAAACATACTATATAAATAACAGTTTTTATTAATGCTAAATACAATTTATGATACCTATTTGTAAATAAGTGGATATAAATAATTTTAACCTTACAAAACAAAGAACAAAGAAACGTGCATGCATACAAGAATTTTAATTATACTGTTCTTCGAATATAATCCAACTGCCAGCCAACTTGCCCAGTATTATTAAAATAATTTTTTAAATAATTTCTAAAATTAAAGGCTTCCCTTGAATAATTTCTATTGCCAAATCTTAATAATGAAGTACCCAAAGCATTCCAATTTAGCTGAACTTCCCTTCTCCATTGACCAGGAATTACTATCCCATTTGTACATTCATTATCCACATAGAATTGCCCATAATACATGGAAGCATCTGCCCTTTGATGCTTAATATAATTATGCAAGCAGGTAGTCGCCTTTATGATTGCATCCACTATCTCTGGCGCTGCACAAATTTCATTATGGAAAATCCTAAAGCTAGCCACCATAATGCCAAAAGCATTCTCAATTGTTCTCCTTCCTCGGGACAACCTGAAAGGCAGAATAAAAACGATTAGCTATGTATTTTAAACAAATTGATGGTTTACATTATTTATTATTTAATTATTTTTTTTACGTACAATTGTATAAAATAAATATATTTGGTTAGATATTACTAAAGAAAATCCTGTTTATAATAGGTACTTGCCTATAGTTAAATATTAACTTGTCTTCCTCCATTCTTGCATTCCTCAATTTGCTGTATGGCCTCATTAGATTAATTTGTAGAGGAAACGCTTCATCCCCAACAAAATAAAATGGGACTCTAATGGCAGTGCCTAGTAACGCACGTCCTTGGGGAATATTGAGTGAACCCATCTTTAGTTGGTGTCCAAAATTAAAAATTTTTAATACACCACCATCACTCTGACTTCCATAAGCCCTAATATTGACATGTGTAAAGTAATATTGTGCATCACAAACTGATAATAATATGATGCTAAAATACTTCTTATAATTATAATACAATGTCCCAGAATGAGAAGGAGCCTGAATACGGACGTGCTTTCCATCGATGCTTCCTAAACAGTTAGGCAGTTGCCATAAGTTTTGGAAATCTATAGCAATTTTTAACCACTGTTCTTCTGCTGGTGCTTTTAAATATATTGGAGATAAAACTTTCCACAACACATTGCATGTTTCAAAAACAATTCCACGTATAGTAAAAGGGGCTATACGGAAAGCATAGCCTAGACTAGGATAGGAATCTGCCCCTGGCTAAAAATCGTAGTGTTACCATTAATCTCGATTCAGGTCGAATAGCTTCACGTGGTGAATGCTTTAGCAAGTAAGGTGCACAGAGAGTCAAAAGAGATTCAAAGCTTGGTGCAGTCATTCTCGTGAAATTGAAAAATAATTCTGGACTATGAAGTTGCAACTCATTTACAAGGGTATTGTAAAAACCACAGTTTCTCCTTCTTAAGTAAATACTTCGTGCCCACATTCTGCCTTTCCCCTGCTTTCCAGGATATTTTCTTCCTACTTTATTGATTAAGATTGTTAGTACTACTGCGGAACATCCTAATATGACGACTTTTTCTTCGTTAGTCATCATTTTAACTGCTACCACTGATACTCTTTAAAAACGTTTGTAATACGTAAATTGGGAAACGGGTTGAGTTCCAAACAACGAAAACATCTAAAATCTAACCTATAAATTCACTCCCAAAGTAAATGGTCTGTCAATTGCGGCTTGAATTAATTTCATTTCGAATTGAATGTAAATGTAGCTTAAGTATTTAATGCTACTAATTTATTTATATATTTCAAACAATAAATGAAAATCATGTTTTAGCTATGCCTTATAAAATATTAAGATTTGAAAACGGTTGGATAACCAATGAAAATGGGGACTTTCTGCTGGAAGATACGGGTAGGTATATAGTATATAAATAATTAGTTAGGTATATTGTTTAAGTTATTTTTAGACGATAACTCCCAAATATAGGTTACAAATAATTTAATTGGTTTTAACAATCAAAATCAACATGCAAGAAAAAATGGTTAAATCTTATTAGAACATATAAAAGTACTAAGGACATAAAAACTTAAACGGGGAGAGGGCCTGTTAAATTTGAATACTTCCATAGAGTAGATGAATTATTGGGCGAATCACCCTCCAATGCTACTCCTCATTCTATAGATTTATCTCTAGAAACTGAGAACATGACCCCACTTGATATATCTTCCCATTAATGCTGAAAAAAAAAGAAACGAAAAACCCAACTATGGAATTAACTAAACTAAAAAAGAAATTTTATGAAGAAAAACTAATCAAATTCAAGTAAAAGAAACAAACAGAAGGTGGTATATCGAAGAAAGTACCTATTAGAAACAAACAAGACAGAAATGAGTTATATAAAAAAAATTAGAAATGGAAGAAAGAAAAGTGAAAGTATTGGAAGAACTTAGAGACCTACTGAAAGATAGAAACATATAGGTAAGTATTTTTATAGCTATAGTTCGCACCTATCATTATTTTTTTTTCTAGATGAGAGGTTTTATAAATATAAATATATTTAGTTTTCTATCAGTCAAATGTACCACAAGAGACTGAAGGGGTTGTCAGTTTTTATTTTTTATGTCTTGTGAAGAAGTAGTTTATATGTAATAAAATAAAATATTTGAATAAAGTTTTTTTTATTTATAATACATTAAGAAAACATTTTAGCAAAAATTGCATCACGCCTTGATAACTGTCGGGTAATATAATTCACACAATCATTATTATCAATCGTTTCTTCTACATCTTCTGTTACGTCATTATTACAAATACATATATTGTGCAGAACTGCAGCTGCTGTGATACATTTTACGACAAAAGTTAAATTGTCATTTTCACAATGTTTAAATCTCCTAAACCTTCCTTTTAAGAGACCGAAAGCATTTTCAATTACAATTCTTGTTGAAGAGAGTTTGTAATTAAATATTTTCTGACTTTCTGTTAATTGTCCATTGTCTCTAAAGGGCGAAATCAACCATTCGAGACATGGATAGGCGGAATCAACTATTAAAAAATTATTACCCAAGAATCCATTTGAGCATTTTTCATACAGTGCAGATTTTTTCAGGAGTCGACTATCATGAATTGATCCGGGTTCCCCACAGAAAAAATCTATGAACCTCTTTTGAGTATCACATACACCTTGAATAAGGATACTGTAATCTCCTTTTCTATTGTAATATTCGTGTGAATATTTTGTATTCGGTTTTTTAATGGTTATGTGACTACCTTCTATTGCCCCCACTGCACCATCGATGCCCTGTAATGCATAAAATTCCAATTTTATTTTATTTAACTTTTCAATAGTTGACCATTTAATAAACTCTTTGCTTTTCTTAATTAAATATTCTATAATTCGAGAAATAATTCGGTGAGATGAGCCTTTGCTAACGTTAAACCTATCAGAAATTTCTCTGAAGGTCTCCATATTCGAAAGGTACCATAATGCCATAAGAAAGGCTTTTTTAGCATCAACTTTCTCTCTTCCAAATTTGTGCTCAGGAATAACTTGATCAGCTAGTATCATGTCTAAAAAGGAAACAAAAGAATTACCTATTTTGTATTAATTATAAAAATTATAAATACCTACCAATTATATTGCAAGTTGAACGACTCAGTCGAAAATGTTCTCTAAATTCTTGATGATCATATAAAAATACAGTATCCATATATGTTACCACCCGATGCAAATGTCTTCGTTTAGGACCAGATGAATTAGAAGATTCAGAATCAGAACTTGAACTAAAAATGGTTTCCTCCGATAGAGAACTTTCAGAATCGTAGTCCCAGTCATCATCCACAATCTATTGAAAGACTAGGTATACCTACACTATTTTACACAATAAAAGTATTTTTTTGCATTATATTTATAGCATTTCAAGCTGCAAAATACTTACCTCAGTTATAATTTTAGTAGAACTAAAAAACGTCATGTGCACCTAAATTGAAATAATTTGAAAAATAATTATATTTTAGTTAGGTTAAGATTTCATCTCAGTTTAATTTCAGTTATGGCATTTCTTTTAAATTAAATATGACGTCACTTAATTGAAGTGAATACACTCACATCACATCAAACTCAGACTCAGTTCCTTGCAAAAGGGAAGCAACTAATAACATTGTATATGACCGGGTTGGCCACAAGTAAAACAAGCTCGCGTATCTCGCGCTGTACGTGTTTCTACGCGAGGTCGCTTTCGCGGCACGGGCGACTGTGAATCGCTAGCGTGCTTAAAAATTCCTGGTTTAGTAACAGTACTCAAGCAAGAAATTAAATCAGATACAGATTCAAAATCCCTCATTATAAGTGAATCTCTAATGTTATACTCAGTTATTCCATGAATAATTATTTCAATTAAATCCTGAGTACACCAATTGGCCCGTACATTTTTTAACAATGCTAATTTTTTTATGTACGTGTGAGACATACGTATTGCAAGATCCACTAGTAAACAAGACAGCTTCGCTTAACAATTTTCTTTTTGGGAAAAGCCTCGGAAAAATCTTTTTTTTAATGAACACCAATCTCTTTTTAAAGGAGACCAATGTAAGGATAAAAACTCAGCTTTTACAAAAAATATTACTTTAATACTATTATTTTATTACGAACACTCCTGCCGTGTCTACGGTCAATATAATCTTTTCACTAATATGCGACACTTGCTGACACAACAGTTCCCTTTAGTTCAACATAGTTTATTTTTTCTCAAATTGTTTCCATAACAACCTGACCTAGGCCCCGCTGCACCGCGTCGAAAGAATCGGACGGCGGACTTCATCTTAACAGTAACAGCGGCAGATCACCTTACACCAATTGTCATACTATACAATTTAGAATCATCAAGTAAATAATTGCCAACTCTTACCACAATTTGCAAGTCTGGTAACTTAAATTCCTTCTTTATTTCTTCGACCTGCTCTAACCAGACCTGACCGTCATCTTTTGCGGGACGAAAATATGGAAAATCTATCTGATCTGGGGTGTTTTGGCTAATTTGAACGTCTTCAAGGCTTCTGTCAGCAATTCTTCCATTTCGAGGCGTAGTCTATCCCACCGCTGCTGTCAGTTATTTTTTTTTGTGTTTTAAAAAAAACTCCGCACTTATGAACTTTATTCTCAACATATGAACTTCATTCTCAATAATTTCATTTCGGACTCCTCTCGCCGATCGCCACATCTACCGTCTGCCTGATGATCCTGTCGCCGCCCAATTTTCCAGCCGCTCGGCTTCCTACCTGACCCAATGGCGGGTTCGGGGGCGTTCGCAAAGGGGTCTCGCTATCAATACAGTTTTCCAACCCATATAAGGTAAATCGCCCAGTAAATGAACAATTAAGGCCCAATTTGACTGAGTAGGAAATACGTACTGATAATGATATGTATTGGAATACTAAAAAAACTATTCGGAACCTGGATTATATAAAAGTTGATTCATCCACACATAAATGGAATGCTTGCATTACTTTTTTTTATAAAAAACATTGATTTGAAAATATCAAGAAATTTAGTGAATGAACAATAAATTCTAGTAAATAAACAATAAAAAGCTAGTAAATGAACAACGTGCAGTTTATTTTAAAAAATGATACAAAACATATTGTTATAGTACATGTTACTATATATTGATTTTATAAAGGCCCCGGGAGTTGAAGGGTTGAGGTTCGGTAATTTTCATCACTATCTGCTTTCTTGTGTACCAAATTTGGTCGGGTGGTTTCGGCCATTTCCATTTATTTTTCGAGATTTCCTCCATAGCGCTTATTTCGTATTCCTCTTCAGCGATTGATTTAATTACTCCTGGGTACTGCTTACTGCTACTTTCAGAAACTCTACTGAAGTTACTATCTCTTCTTTAATCATTTGTTCATTTTTTAATTTGTTTGGTCATTTTCGGAAATGTTAGGTGTAGCATCATCCTTTTTCTCGAGTTTTCTGTCTGGCCCCTTTTTTTTCTTCGTTTGAAGGATAGCCATTTTCTCTTCTCTTTTAAGTTTTTTGTTCTTTATCGCGTCGTTTTTTTCTTGTTTCGCTTTTTCTTGTTGAGCATAATATTCTAGCCATTTTGACGATGTTATTGCGAAAGGCATTTTTTTAGTACTTTTTCTTTTCTGTTTTTTTTGCTTTGGGTTGGCCAATGTATGTGTTTTGTCCAAACGTCATCCATTATATTTGTCTTATCTCTAATAATAATATTTGAGTGAATTTGTATCTTTTTATCACTTTTAATGCAATCAGTTATGCTCACTGCATCAGTTACATGTGTAACAGGACACATTTCTTTATTTTCCACTATCTCGAAGACACCGTCCAAAATGACTTTTAGTATTATTTCACAGATAAATATTGTTTCGTCCGAAACAAGGTTAGACATTAATTCGCTAATAGTTTTGTTGGCAATGGGTTTAAACAAATCGTCAGAATTTTTCACAGTACAATCAGGTAACTTTGTTTGATTAATATCCAAGTCAGCTAATCTCTTGTTCTCAATATCAGGATTATTGCCATTGGCGTTAACAACTTGAAAAGTCTTGTCATTATCGTTGTCGATTGCTGGATACAGAACTCCATCAATTTCAAGTGGCAAAGCATTTATAAATGTTTCAGTACAATTATTGAAGGTAAAATCTGTTTCAAGATCAGCGAAGTTGCTGACTACTCGTAAATCAATTTCTGTAGAAGTCACAATTTCAGTCTCTTTTAACTGATTTTCACAGAACTTCCAAAGGGCATATGTACTATCATTATTTGTATCGCTATATTCAGTCTTCCTGTATTCAGACATTTTTGGTTCCCCCAAAAAGTAATTCATTACTTTCAAACATGATTTAAAGTATTGGCAAGTTAAGGTATTTGTTTCGGCTTCTAGTGCTGGACACACTTCTTTTCGTCTGGAAGATATGCATTTTGAAAAATCTATTTTATCGGGATTTAATGGGTAGAGTCCGCAGGTTTCAAAACCATTTATTATAGTGCTAGCCTGTGACGCTTTTTCGAATACTTCTTTAAATATGGGACAAAAATTGTAGCGTGTTACAGATGCACTAGTCCGTTGTTTATGTGCCTGACAAGCTTTCTTTCATTCAACTTTTTATGGCCTGAATATAGTGACATCGCACGGTTGTAGAATATGCGTAGAATTAGGATACAGGCAGTATAAAATTATATCTTTTTCTACACAAAAATCATATAATTCTATGCTATAATGACTTTTGTGTCCATCAACAAACAAGATGACTGGAAATGTAATTTGTTTTTCAACAAGCCAGTTATAAAATACGTTAGCAATGTACTCGAAAAATGTTGCCCCGGTCATCCAGCCAGAATCGGATCGTCCAGTTCCCCAGTCGCTTGGAACAGAGATAGCTAATTCTTTCGGTATTCTCTTATAAGGGAATACAACCATTGGTGGGACTGCAATACCAGATGCGCTGTAGTTGCGTAATAGATTCTTTTTCGTTGCCAGATGAAACCTCGTACAGATTTTTAAAATTTTTAGATACTAGGCCCAATACCAGGCCTGATTTTATGCAAGTTCTCACCCCAGTTTCGTCTGCGTTATAGATTAGGCAAGGATCTTCCATCATATTTAAAAGATTACGTTCTCTCAAAGAAAATTTTAATTCAAAAAACCATTCCCTGATAGCTGTTTCAGTTACAGAAGCACGCGATTTGGAAATTATTTCCGTATTACGTTCTCCGATATCTGGGTGTCTTTGTAAAAATAGAGTAAGCCACTTCTCGCCAGGTCTATTTTCTTTGAAGGGATTTGGCCGACCAGCATCAGTCAAATTTTTTTTTACAGCATCTTTAACTTCTGATGGATGCATCAGGAATCCCAATTTTGCTTTTGCAAGAATCCAGTGTTCTAAGCGGTTTTCTTCTAATTCATTTAACACTGGCTGGGGACCCATTTTTCTAACGTTAGGTGTTTTTTCAGTAATTTTGTTATGGAGAGTCGATTTAGGGATGCTATATTTTTTGGAAGAAGAATTTAAAGTTTCGTTCCCATCTTTTATATCCTGAAGGGCATTAGCTAGAGCTTCTTCACTGTATCGGAACCGACAGTATTTTTTAGACTTCTCTGCGCTCAACTTTAACAAAAAAAATTGATTGATATTTAATACATAGTTGCGGAAACAAAAACTCCTAGTTAATGAACACAAAGGACCTAGTGATTGAACTAGATCAAAGTTTAAGAAAACAGATGTTCATTTACGGGTTTACATAAATTTACACTTAAAATAATACTGCAAGAACGTAATCCTATTTACGGTGAATATTTAGGCTTATTTTTGCGTGATTTTACGAGAACCTCAAAAATGCCAATGAATGAACACACCGTTCATTCACTAGATCTCTTATATTTATTACAGCCAATGATCGAACACTATAATCTTTAAAAATAACTTAAATTTTTATAACCTATATTTGCAAAATAGTTCATTTATTCAATTTACTTTCGTTTTACATATATAAAGTTACATTTTCTTCTTTTCAATTATTAGTAAAGTATAGATTAAGAATGGGGGGCAGTTAACTTACCTTAATCAAAATGGCTTCCTAGCTTTACAACGCACATTGACGCTACTACTGCTCTCTACTAAGAAACTATCAACTCTTGTAGTCCATATCCAATGATTGAACAATATAATGCACAGGCGCAGTTTGTACTTGAAATATAAGTACGTCATATAAGATTAACCGCATCCTTATTCTCGGCAAAAAATTAAGCCAGTGTTCAATCACTGGTCAGTGTTCATTCTTTGGTTGATCTACCCTAAGATTAAATTGTCTTCCAAGACTGCACTTTCGAAATACAGCCTTAACGCTGGCCATTGTTCTAAAATTCGTAATACCGCGGCACGAAATAATTTAAACTTGAAATTAAAACAGTAACAGTACTAATGTTTAATGAATAAGAAAACTAACCTCTAAAGGAAGCCATCCTGACTGACTCAACCTTAGTAGTTTATGTGGTTTTTTATTTACAATATCTTTAAATTGTTTATAATTTTTCAGCCTTTTCTCTCCCTTTTTAAATGGGAGTGCTACCATTTAAATAGTTGTATAGGTTGCGGACAAAATCATTGATTTTTTTGGGTAATTTATTGGCGGCATTAGAGGCACACAAAGCCAATGAACCGCAGATGCATCCAATGACAAAAATCTGGTAACCTTTCTTTCAGTTTAGCTTGATCACCTTTAAAAATACCCATCATCACACAGGCGTTGTCTGCCGACCACTCCGAGTTCATACTTATTTTGAGGTTGGCGGTAATCCTTGTGGGAGGAGTTCTCCCTCACGTGGGAGGAGTTTAGAAGCATCTTGATTATTTCTTGACGTAGGTGTACATTAACGTATGTCTGTGCGCCTGGATGTGTTGCATGTGTGTATATGAAACGGTATTTGCGTTGTATGGGCAAACTTTGCAATATCGTCGGCATTGGTGTAATTCGATGTGCACCGAGGGGAGGTTTCCGAATCGGGTTCAGCACATCATTTGGCCCAGAAATGAGCCGATTGGAATACAGATTTTTTTATTTTTTACATACATTACGTCAACACAAATGGCATTTACCTTAATGCGTTAAACATACTTTATGGCTTATGTATTAGGGTAAGTCTGGGATAAATGCCCCACCTTTTTAGATGGTCACATATTATGGTCAAAATTGTTACCAATAAATACATAAACTACGTTATATGATAATATAATATGTATTCTTTTATATTTGCATAAATATTAAGACGACAACAAACTTAAACATCTTTGAGAATAAAAAACTTAGAAAACAACTTCGGCCATCTTCCCCGGAGTGTCGGGCAAAGATGCCCTATTAGTCAGGGATAGATGCACTTCGCACTTCCGATAAAATACTGTCACAGCTCAAAAAAGTTAAAAAATTACAGGAGAGAAAAAAATGTGTACTGACATTATATTATCTCAGTTTACTGTTCTAATTGGATATTGTCAAAAATCCCTATATATTATATATTTTAAGAATCCTTATGAAATCCTTAGTATGTATGATTCATTTTCCAGAATTTTTTGGGAAAAAGCCGAAAATTTAATGTTGTGACAGTGTTTTAAATAAAATTTTACAATTTTGGAAGAAAAAAAACAGTTAAGATGGTTACAACGTTTATTTTCACTATTAATATTACAATCTGAATGGTATATCAGTCTTCAATATAAAAAATACTCTAAAAAAATTGGCTATGGATAAAAGACCGCATAATTAAAGGACCTCTAGCGTTATTTGTTAAAATCCCCATCCTAAAATTAAGCAGAAATGCTAACCGAAACAAATATTAACAAATTAATAGATTTAAGTAGTTAAGAGAACGGGAAGAACCTAGCCCAAACAACTAACCTAACAGTTTAAACTACGAAATTATAAAACTATGAAAGAGTCGTGTCTGAACTCTATGTGCCACTTTCTGTTTAAAATTCTGTTGGTATTATGGATCTATTGTTATTGTGACTTATAGTTGCACATCTCAAAAGACACTAGAGATTCGTAATTGCTAACATCTATCCATATAATCCATATAGGGGAGACTCGGGTAAGAAGAACCACCTAACTTTAAAAACAATCAAAATCACATAATTCAATCCAAAATTTTGAAAAAATTTAATTAAAATAATACGATTGATACATTACAAAATATCTTTATTAAAATGTAATAACAAAATCGAATATTCTATAAAAAAATAAAAAAATAAAAGACTACTTTGGTTCTTTTTGCCCAAAGATACCGGGTATAATGAACCACTGCTAAGGGCAAAAGTAACCATAACTTATAATACATACTATGGGCAAGAGGAACAATGTATAGAACTATTGTGACATGTTATTTAAGTTTATTTATAACAGAAGACTTGCAGTTGTCACATATGTATACACCGGATTTGTAATCAGTACATAACTGATGAGCCCAATTCTGGCAAAAATTGCATTTTACCCAGTACTCACCCGGTGCAGAGTTGCCATAGGTATCATCACAGACAAGACACGGCACATTTTCATTTGAAGGGTCAAGTTGTTCTTCTGGAGGTTTTGGATATATCAACTCGCATTGCTTGTTTGATGCCTTGGTCTTGGTCACTTTTTTGTATTTGTCATATCGGAAGGCAACTTTGTCTTAATCTTAATTCTTTTAATACTTTCGTTTCTAAGCTCTTCTTTTATAGGAGTCGAAGTTAAAATTTCAGATTTTTGGGTTTTGCGTTTCCTTTGGGATTCGTTGCGTTCTACACGTGGCAGTGGATTAATTTCAGCGATTGGAGTAAATGACATTTTTTTTGGTTGATAATAGGAACAAGATGGAATGGGCGAAATGGCTCTTGGTTGTTCAACGGAACGAGATTTGCTTATTTCATTTGGGCATAAAATTATTGGTGAACCTGGAGTATGATGATCTACAGAACTTCGGTTGACATGTTTGGTTTCCAAAGATTTGTTAAACAATGGAGGAGTTTTCTGCTTCTTGTCACTAGAAGTATTGGGATTATCACTTTCTTTTCAGCATGATGCTATCGGAACGTCAGAATAATTATCCACTTGTTGTTCATTGTCTTGCAATTTATCAGTTACCAACGATGGTGCAAAGTCTATATCGCTAAATACGTTGATGCATAAATCTTTCCCAATTCGTGTAAAGTGATGTGCTGTGCGGGATGTTGTTTTTGCCACTTGTCGACTGCCCTTTCAAAGTATTTTCCCAATGGCCCATAAACAGCTACATCCAATGATTGTAGCTTATGGGTGCAATGCGGTGGCACTGAAAGAATTACCACGTTATTTTCTGATGCATAATCTATTAGTTCCAAAGTTCTGTGAGATACGTGATTGTCTAAAACCAGTAAACATTTCTGTTCTGGAGTTGGTCGCACGGACTTTACGAAAAATTTCAGCCATTGAAGGAAAATGTCACTGTTTACCCAACCATTATCACTTACAAAATCAATAGTGCCGGGCGGAGTTCCATTTAAATATCTTGGATTTCGTTTTTTCCTAGGAAAAATTAGAGCTGGAGGAATAAATTTGCCAGAAGCTGAGCAACAACATATTGCTGTTACGAGTTGTCCTCTTTCGACTGACGAAATACTCCCAACTTGTTTTTTCCCTTTGGTTGAAATGACTTTAGGTGGGCGTTTTGCAGATGTTTGTATTCCGGTCTCGTCCACGTTATATATGTTATCCAGTTCTATGTTATGTTTTTCTCTAGCTGTTTTTAAATTCTCGAAAAATCGCTGAACCTGAGGTCTATTAAAACCACACGCACGGGCAATACTGGTAGATTCTGGAGTCCTAAGACTGAGTTCCGGGTGTCTGCGCATGAAATTTGAATACCATTGTTCTCCGGCAATACCGTTTTTGAAACTGTGCGGAAGCTTATTTTTCTCTGCAAACTGAAAAGCCAAAGCGCACAAGTCTTGTTTTGTGCAACCATAAAAACGAGCGTCCAATTCTTGGACGTGCTGAACAATTTGCTCTTCCATTTCTTCCGAAAATACAGGTCTAAAACGTCCCAGTCTTTTATTACAGGATTGTTTTACAACGTGCTTTCTTAGGGTTGGATATGGAATATCAAACTGTACGGCAGCGCCACATATTGAAATTTCTTTTTTCTCAATGGCACTCAATGCGAGTCTCATTGTGTCTTCTGTCCATCCTTGACCTCTATTGCTTTTGCGTTTATAATTGAACACCATTTTCTAAAAAATAAATATATTTTTGTAATTATTTTCAATTTTTAACACAAAATTTCAATACAACGGGCAAAAAGAACCGGGCAACTGGAACCGGTTATTCTTACCCGGCTCCTTTTGCCCGACCTGCAGCCAACTCGTCAAACTACGATTAAAAATATTTAAACGGGATCCTAGCCACTTCCTTATTTTTAGGTTATAAACAGAAACAAATACTTTTAACAATACACGTGTTTAGTTGTGAATATCTATCAAGAGCTATGAATAATTTCTAATTGATTAATATATATTTAATGATTTAAGATACCCACAAATATTATTGATTGAATAAATCTAAGAAATAAGTACTTACCAACTCACTTCAACGCACAAACAATGGCAAACTGTGGTGGCTACTATCAAGACACACCGAGTATGGACGATCTACTGCAAGTTTAGAGAAAATGTTGTGATTCCTTTTGCCCGCATGGTTCCTTTTGCCCGAGTCTCACCTACCTAATATAGCCATAAAACTAAAAGAACATTTTTTTATTTTTACTAATATTAAATTCAACTTTGACACACGTCTGAAAAATGGGGCATAAAACTTTGGAATATAGTTGTTATTCACTAAGCTCATTAACTGAGCACTCTTTTTTGGGTCAAGTGGCAGTTTCCTAGTGTATACAGCTTTAAGTTCGAGTAGTACAGGGCGCTTTCGCCAAAGATTTGTTTGCGAAAAATTTTCATCATTGTATGACGTTTTGTAATAAAGAATGTCGGGAGTTTCCTTCATGTATCTAAAAACTGCCACCTGTGTTATTTTCATGTTACCTAGACCAAGTCGCAAATCATTTACTAATAATTTTAATGAAAAAAAGTCATCATAAAATAACTCATTAACTATGAATGGCTCCCCTGTTTTCTTTGCTGATCTTATTATTTGCGCATATTGGGAAGGTACATAAATCGGACCTGACCTCAAATTTTTTTCAACGTTTTTTTCAATTACTGAGTGGGCAGAATCACCCTCATTTATAGTAAAACACTGAGACTTCACCTCTCGGGATTTGTAGAACAGCTTGTAGGTCATAAACTGCTACTAGGTACTTGCCAGAAACTTTGCCTTTATCTGCATCTTTCTCCTCCCGTGAGAGTCTTTTTTCTTCCTGATGGCGAACATATTTTTCTTGTAATTTTTCTTTATCATCTGCTTCCGCATTTTCATAAACAACACACAACTCGCAACGATCTTTTTTAGGAACGAAGAATCCTAAATTAAACTCAGTGTTAAATATTTTTGAGAACATTACATAATTTCCGTGAGGTTCATTTTTACGAATGCAATCTTCTTTATAGTCACGAAACAAGTCTGCCACTGTTTTTCCACCTTCTATGTACTCCCTCTTCGTTTGTTGACGTAAATAGTGACTTTCTATACGAGGTATAGAATTAATGTGGTTACGGATTGATTCCTTAATCCCCGCGGGTAAATTATAATGTTTCTCATGTTTACCTCTCTTGTCTTCTTCAATTGTGTCCACGTTAGTCCGTTTATCAATAACTGTTCTGATAACTCGGCTATTAACATCTATAGTATTCATGAAGAATAGCTTACATACTCTAATATTACGCCCCATTACATTAAAATAAAAAGCATTATTGTATTTTCTTCCTTTTTCGGTTGTTGTGTATCTATATTTTCTTTTTATGGTACTCTTGCTTTTATTAATAAAGTCTCGTTGGCGATTAATATTTTTAAGCCCCCAGTATTGTTCAAAAATTTGTTTCCTCTCATCTTCAGTAAACTTTTGATTGTATTTTAAACGACATTTTTCTTCATAGGGTGATTTCATTGTTCTATTTTGCATTTGTTTATTTTTGGCGGTAGTATAGGAAAGTCCCGAATTCCTAAGCCTCTTGCATTTATTTTGTTTCNATCTCTACTGATGGTTACCACATTGGACCTCATGTTATAAACTCGATAGCCTTTAACGTTGTCGCTGTAACCTACCAGAATGTGTTTTTCAGCCTTTCTATCCCACTTCAATCTTTTTTCTTTTGGGATATGTACCATTACAGGACTACCAAAGATCCTAAGATTGCTAACGTCGGGTTTATTCCCTGTCCAGATTTCATAGGGAGTTTTCTGCAACCCTGAAGCAATCGACCTATTTTTCAAGAAAACTGCAGTGTTTACTGCTTCAGCCCAAAATTTCTTCTCCATGTTTGCATCAAATAGTAAGCATTTTGCCTTTTCAACAACAGTGCGATTTAGTCTTTCTGACATGCCGTTCTGTTCAGGCGTATAGGGGCTGGTCTTCTGATGCAGGATTCCGTTAGCTTTCAAAAAAAGTTCAAACTCGGTACTGCAAAACTCGCCGCCATTGTCTGACCTAAATGCTTTAATTTTCTTGTTCTTTTGGTTTTCGACTAAGTGTTTAAAATTTTTGAAACAATTGAAAACCTCATATTTGGCCTTTAAAAAATAGACAAATACCATTCTGCTGCAATCATCCTGGAAAGTTAAGAAATACTTTGCCCCACCAATTGATTTGGATTCCATGGGACCACATACATCTGCGTGTATTACTTCTAGTAATTCTTCAGCTCGTACGCCTTTGTGCGTGAATGGTAGTCGGCACTGCTTACCTTCACAACAAACTTCACAATTTTGCTTTTCTATTTCTGCGACACCTGAATACACGAGGCCATCTACCAATTCCTTGTTCTTCATTTGGTTTAAATAGTTACTGTTTATGTGCCCAAATCTTCGGTGCCAGGTATTCGCTGTGACTTGTGCCGCTGATGATGCCATCAAACAGTTTGCGGCGCTTATACTGTTTAGCCTGTAGACACCATCCTTTAAGTCAGCTGTGGCTACTAGAACTCCTTGCACATTATATATTTGGCAACAATCAGAGTTAAAACGAACAACGTTCCCATTTTTTATTAATCGGCTCACGGACAATAAATTTGTAGTTAACTCTGGAGCACATAACACGTCTTTTACAGTAGTTTCGTATTGGGTTTCACCAACAACTGTTCCAAGTTTCACATTTCCTGAACATACTACCGACATTTTGTTTCGATTTGCTACCATTATTTCACTGGTCTCTGTATTCGTTGATCGCTGCTCAATCCAGTGTTCATTCGCTGTTAAGTGAACACTTGCACCAGAGTCCACATACCAATCAGTCTTCTTAAAATTTCCACTTAAAAATACGGCACTAAAGGCATTCGGGGACTTTTGTTGCACAAATTCCGAAACACCAACATTTGGACATTTAGTTTTAAAGTGTCCCATCTGCTTGCATTTGTAACACTTAATATCTTTCATGTCTTTCTTGGTTTTCTTTGTGTTACGAATCTGCTGTTTACTTCCATGCCAACTTTTGGAAACAAACGCATTTTCGGTGCTGCCAGCATTTCCATCCATCTCCAACAATTTCGTTTTGATAGCATCCGTAGAGATAGGTATTCCTGAATGTTCGATTGCCATTATCATTGGCGAAAATTTGTCAGGTAGACCTGCTAACAATAATGATCCAATCCACTCATCGTCTATGTTAAACCCTGTACCACGTAACTTTTGCCCGGTTTCCACTATCTGGTTAACATAAGCGCACATAGATTCGCAGTTTTCAAGTCTCGCGGAAATTAAACTTCGTAGCAGTCCAATTCTTCTGGCAAAGCCAGAGTCATCAAACAGCGATTTCAACTTTTTCCACAACTCCACTGTAGTTCTCGCTTCCTTTATATGTACGTACAACGAGGCATCGATGGTGAGGATTATTTTTGCTTTTGCCTTGGCGTCCTCTGCTTCCACAACTTCCGATACACACATTGAAAGTCCTTCAAGTACCAAAAAGTTTTCAATGACAAACGCCCAATCTGAGTAATTTTCACGCCCTTTTAACTTCGGAGAAAAACTATCAACTTGTTTCGCACAATCGCGGGACTGGGCCCATAACCTGATGAAATTAAACGCTCTTGTTGAATTCTCAGTGCAGACTAATTTATTTAACAGGCTTAAAAAAGAGGATGGTTTATGGTTACAAGTGTACTTTCTCCTGTATACCTTGAAAACGGTCAGAACCCTACTGCCAGATGTTACCACTATATATTTGGGCTAATCTTAACAAGTGGCCCTAAAAATGTTATCTCCAACGGCTGTAGCCGATGAGACGTATGTGAGGGTATTGATAACATAACTATCCCATTTTCGCGGCAGTACTCATACGCATTTAGTGAAACGTGGCTAAATGTGATTATCTAGTATTAAAAGACGAGGCTCCTCTTTAATTGGTTTTACGTGGCTGCAAAAATGCTGTAACCAAATTAGAAAATGCTGAGAATTGGTCCAACCGTTTTCGGAACAATGGTATATAGCCCCAGCAGGTCCATCTTTAGCTAAATGTGGTGACATACGTTGTCTAGGGAATATGAACATCGGTGGAATGAAATTTCCAGAAGCACTCATACAGCAAATGTCTGTTACATTTTTCCAAGTTCCCAGGTTGTAACTGATCTTACCCTCTTCTGACCCTTTTCTGTGTAGTTTATTACCTATACTGGTAGTGTGGGCTTGGGTTCTCAGGCAGATTTGAGTTTGGAATAAGGCAGAAACATTACCAGAACATCTTTATTGAACAAAATTTCGGTACATGCGGCTGACCTACTGCAGACCACTTACTTCTCTCTGGTTGGGTCGATTTGTAGCTTACAATTAGCCAGGTCGTCTCCTGACGACATCTGGTTCGCCGCTCTGATATAGACGACAGTCTCCTTCAGTTACCCAACAAACACTGCCCGACTGACCGTTTCCCCGCACTTGTTGCGTCTCACCGGCCCACACGCAGGCGCGCACACTACTCTTTCCTGCGACCGACACAAAGTTAAAACTATCTAAAACTAATAGTAAGTAGGGCGTGTTACATCTGCTAATATTAAACCAGGATCTTGAACTGTAGAGATTCCGGTTTCATCCATTTTTTCATAAGGCCCTCTAAATTAAAAAATAATTTATATACCTACTTCAACTTTGGAAAACGCTGTTACTCGATTGATGCTGGTAGCTTCAGGTTTTCTAATCGAAATAGAGCCATTTCTTGCCACGAAATTGCTGAGCCATTCTTTCCCGGCTATTTTTTTTCTGTATTAAAATTGTTTTGAATACTATTATTTTCTGCATACTGAAAGGCGGCTTTAGAGTACTAAAAGGTATAGTCAAGCTGTAACATTTCGCCATCAAAAATTAACTTCATATGTCACACAAGAGATGGTAGCACTCATATATGATTTGTGTTAATTATTTTATCATTGAACAAAAGTTCAACACCTCAAAAAGCAGAACAAGATTATTTGTTCGAATATAAATTGAAAATTAGAATATTCCCACAACAGTATGTCACTTTTCGAAGCTCGTCGGCACTCTTGAGTGTCGCCTCCTATGGAAACCACGGAAACGAACTCGGCCGTTCAGATTCGCTATTATGGTAGTAGGGATATTCCAACACGGCCAGACTGACAGTCGCTTCGTCCTCGAAGTGCTTCTTCGGCGTGTGTTCTTTCGCTTGTGGATGAAATGGGCATTCCAGACAATAAATGATTATCTTTTCCTGTAACAGACTTAACAGGGGAGAAGCAAACTTTTCGATTCAAGCTCTGCTCCCACATAAAATACCTATTAAAATAAACGTGGTGATACGACTTTGCTTGTGAATCGTCGCAACCTTGTAAAAGTTGTAGATTGTAAATTCCTTAAACGAGACTTACCAACATCAGCATTATTATTTATATTAGTCATTATTATTACATTTCACCAATCCTTAGAAGAATAATATGGATACATAATTCAAAATGCAGTAAAATTTTCTAAATATCCTATACGCATGCTTCAGGTCAAATCTCATGACAGGCAAGGTAGAATATCCGCATATTAAATAATGTGATTTATTATAATACTCTGATGTGTGTCAAACAGTTATTTGTTAAAAATATTGCTTCAGGTCAAGTAACATGACAGGCAAAATAAATACATAAACCAAACATTGTTTACATGCTTCAGGTCGACAACGCAACAGGCACTGTAAACACACACGAAACATTGTTTACATGCTTCAGGTCGGCAACGCGACAGGCATAGTAAACACACAAAGAAAACATCGTTTACATGCTTTAGGTCGACAACACGACAGGCATAGTAAACACCAACGTCACCAGCAATATAAAACATTACGAAATATGGTATATACTTGTTTACATACTTCAGGTCGACAAAGCGACAGGTATCGTAAACACCAACAATTATCCCAACTCATGTGTTTCAGGTCATTTACATAAAGTGACAAACACGTATGTACATAACATGGCTCACCAGACTCAGATTCCGAGCTCATCATATCAGCGCGATCATCAGGGTCCATTCATAAGGCCAAATTCGGACTTGATCCACAGCGCAATTGGTCGTGAATGTACCAACTTAACTCATTTGCAGTCGGTCATTTGGCAAAACTTTTAGTATTTTAAATGGATCTCGCACTCTGCTTTGCAGTTTTCCAACCAAAGCTGTTCTTTTTAAAGTAACCAGTTCATCAACAGAAAAGCCGCACACAGGTTTTCTATTTTTTTTATTGAAATATCTTTTTGAATTCTGTAATTTGCTGTAATTCCTTCATCAGCCCTTTTTTTCAGCAATGGCCTCTGAGATGTTTTAATATTATCAATTGACATGGCATTTTACAGGGTACGGACAAAAGGTACAGTACCGTCGCAGTCAAGTAGTAATTGTAGCGGTTCGTTGTATGGTGGAGTTTAAGACCAATTGTATTTTCCACAACCGCTTCGTCCATTCTGACTCCACTTATTTTGTCTCCACGCGTAATATATTTGTTATTGTACGCATGTAGCGCTCTACTTGACCATTAGCCATGTGATGTTACGATATGTAGTTCAATCTGCCATGTTCTTAACATTTGTTCGGTAATCGTGCCTTCGATTGCAGGCCCGGAATCAGCTATGAGACGTGTCGGGGTACCGAATAATGATAAGTAATTTTTAAAGCATTCACGAAATTCAGCACCGGAAGTGCTCACCAATGGGTACAGCAGAGTGAATTTAGAGTAAATGTCGACAATAGTCAAAATATATTGTTTCCCGTCCTTTGTTACCGGTAAAGGACCCAAATAGTCGGCATGGATAGTGTGGAATGGTTTGAGTGTTTTTGGAATCGAAAGTAGCATTCCTCTAGGTGCAACATATGACCTTTTTAGCGTCAAGTAACCAAGACAATGTTGTAAATATTTCCTAACAAATTTTCTCAATCCTGGAAACCAAAAATATTTTATGATACTCGCAACGGTTTTGTCATAACCAATGTGACACTGTTCGTCGTGAAAGATACGAAGGAGACCTAATCGGCTTCCTTTAGGGACATACCACTGTTTTATTGGTATGCCATCAAAATAATCTAGATGATAAAGTATATCTTTTTCTCCTGTATACCTACTTCTCGAGTGAGCCATCGTTATTTAACGTACGTCTCTTATCAGAAGACGACAATGTATACTTTTACCAGCCGACTGTCTCACTTGTAAGAATAATAAAGACAAAGTGAACTGAGATGAAGTAAGATAAATTGAGGCAAATTTATGTCTAAAAAGAATGCATTATCAAGTCACAGATATCAGATCACAATTATAACCTCTAATATTTATACATTTGTATGTGATAAATCATTTTTATTTTCAACAGAATTTTTGTTTTATTAACAATGGTTCCTGAAAGTGTCGTAAATGTTTTTGTAGTAAGTATATCTTACTACTACCCTACTAAGATTTCATCTTTTTCGTTTCTAATATAATTGTTATGATTATCGAATACTATATTATAGGAATGTGTAAATATTACATTTTTATTTTCCATTTTTTTTAAATGTAAAGGATAAACCTCCATATATTTAATGGTATAATACCAAACTTTTAAGACAGATATGACATGGAACATTACAATATCTGGCACAGAACGCAAAAAGTTTTCAACTCACTTACGACTCACTTCTATGTTTTATGAAAAGCTAACTCATTTGGGGTAAGGGGGGAAGAAATTTTCTTAGCTAGTTTTACTTTGTACTCAACTTAAACTATATTAAAAGAACATATACTTTTCTCCAATTTACTAAGACGAACTGAGTGACTCAGTTAATCTCAGTTAAACGTGGTAAAAAGAATACAGCAATGTTGAAATTAAATTATAGACATCTAAACAATTTTGATTGTGTACACTAGTTCGAACATTTAAATTAGTTATACCTTGTATAATTGTCTCAACCAAAATATTCTCCGGCCATTCCACACGAAACCTTGTTTAGTTTCCATAATTTTTGTCTAGCATGCTCATCATAACTCTCAAATCTATCAGAGTTAAAGGTTACAGGCTCGTACAACAACAAACCATTGTTTCGTTTACAAGGAAACGTATGACCTAAATCAACTTTCATACGCCCCCACACACGCTCATTAGCTTTTGGCCGCCATGAATTATACCAAACTTCCGCATTACCTTGCAAATGATGGGCAGATCTTACCACAGTTTCCCAATCGTTCCAACCAAAGCGTTTTTACGCCGCTTCAATTTCTAAGAACCAGTCGTCAGCATTATCTACTTCCGGATCAAAACTCTGAAGGCAAATTTGCACATCACTGGAATTTCCTGATCCAGTAGTAACGGTAGAGCGGAGATTTTCCACATTCTGAATCACGTTGGAGCTGGTCGCCTCTACCATTTTTTGAAACATTGCCAGAAAATTCCCGGGTGTCATGACGGACTGTCAACGGTGTGGAATTTCTTGTTCTTCTGTATTTATGGACATTGTGGTTGAATCCCACTTCTGATGTTAATTATTTTATCATTGAACAAAAGTTCAACACCTCAAAAAGCAGAACAAGATTATTTGTTCGAATATAAATTGAAAATTAGAATATTCCCAGAACAATATGTCACTTTTCGAAGCTCGTCGGCACTCTTGAGTGTCGCCTCCTATGGAAACCACGGAAACGAACTCGGCCGTTCAGATTCGCTATTATGGTGGTAGGGATATTCCAACAATTTGTTGCATTTTCCATTTGCCTATAAATGAACTGACCGGTATTCCCCCATTCTCCCCTACTGATTCCAACAGATTCTTCGCCTCATCGCACATTTCTTTCTTTTCGTGTCTAATTCTTTGCATCGAACTGGAAACAATAGCATTTGAAGCGATTAACAAATTGCTGGATATGTCGTCATTATTAGATTTTCGGGATATTCTTCTAGAATGAATTTTCCTGTATTTTCGAAAATACTTATGATTAGCTTCTTGAGCATCTTCTAATATTGGCCTATTGGTACAATAGTATATTTTATTATTGTACTTCCATGAATCAATGACTTTATGTATCGGCTGGCATATAAACGGATATAAAGAAAAATAAAGATTCGCAATTTCGGTGTACGTACGCTAGAAATTTTGTAACGTCAATTTTTTCCCCACCAGCTATTGCTTGTAGTATTACAGAAAATCGGGTAATCAAGTTTTTTGTCTAGCTCTGTAATCGGAACTGCCAAAAATTTTCGTGTAGTGTTTCCGTCATTGGATGTGCCTTTTTCTTGTTTTTTTAACAACGTCAATTAACAGACCGATTTTGATTTTAAAAGCTGCTTGCAGTGCTTTTTTCCTGTTTGCCATTTCTCTTTTATGTTCCTCGCTTGTAACTACCCGTATTTTTCGATAACGTCAGCAGATTCCCACACAAAAAGTCATTATTCTTTTTGAGAAATTTAATTGTAACGGAATTGTTTTCTTTCTCTAAACTAATTATCTTTCTTACTTTCTTTTCAGACTTTTTTTGTACCATATATAACTAGTACCCATTTACCATCTTCGATTTCTTTTTCTTTCTCAAATACCCGTTCTTATGCAATAGCTTCCTCTTGCTGAATAATATCTTGAAATTTTTCATTGTTGGAGCTACTATTAAGAACGTCTTGAAAAACAATTTCATCATTTACTGGTGAATAGCTGTTGTTGATATCAGCCGACGCATTTATTTTCTTTCTGGTTCCTTTTTTATTATACTCTTATCATCTTGCAAATATATATTATATTATATTATATATATGTAATTATTACATATATCCAGAAACAAATATTTCTGGAAACAAGCCGCCAATGACAATTGTTGCTCCTTGTCGCTTCTGTCTGGACCCATCTTTAGGTTTTGTTATAACTTATGAGAGTTTCACCAGGTCTCTGAGGCTTTCACATATTCTGGGAGGTTTACTTTGAAAATCACCACCTCAATTATAAGTTATCATTAACTCGACCACAGTACAGGGACGCCAAACGATNCAAAAAATTTGTACTCCACGCCTTGCACAGGGGAAGTCGGATTATTCATTTAGCTGCTGGGGGATATAGGGAAAGATCTGGGACGCTATGTTGCTTTCTGTGGCTGTTTGGTATAGTCGCATTTCGAAGGGCATTTTTACATACATTCTGGCATTGTCTAATTTTTGTTCTTTTTCTTTTGGAACGGCAACAATGACCTCCATTCCTCAGGGCACACTTCGGTATCTATTATGTCTATTACATCCTTGACCGAGATTTCCTCCTTACTCAAATAATGTACGACTACACTTTTACTGGTGGTAGCAAGGCAAGTTGGAAAACGGCCGTACAATGTCCGATGCGCTTGCTTATCATATTCATGCGGCCATTGACTTCGAGAAGGTATTATCGACTTGTCGGATAGCAAATCTGCTAAATCCACATGATAGTCGAACTGGAATACTTGACCCAATTTTGTCCCCCTAAATTCGCACGACATCCAGGGTGCGTTTAGGTGCTCTTTCCATGTTGCATTATCTATGTTTTGTTTAACCCTATGTGATGTCAGTTCATTATATGTTATGGGCGGCCATGTTTTTTTCTCTTTGTAATATTGTCGACAAAAGTTGAGCCTAAACATGCATGCAATTTCATCTGCTTTTTGCTCTAGCCTTTCTTTCATTACAGCCCCTTTTTCTACCCATGATTTTACGGGATGTCCAAAACATTTTCATAACCCGCTTAGCTCTAATCTTCTGTGTACATCAGCGTCGCTCGCAATATGCCCAGTAATGTAACGTACGTGTTGACTGTTGCGAAAATCGGGAAATGACTCAAGTAGGCTCTGTAGAAATCTGTCGTCGCCTTCTGTATCTCTTAATATTGTAGCTATAGCTAGGGAAGGTCATGCTTTTAATAAGGCTGACATTTGCTTTTGCCCTCGATTGGAGTATTCCGTGAATAATTCAATTATCTGCATTATATCTTCATACAAATCGAATCCTTTATATTTGTGACGACATACCAGCCCGTAGAGAAGAATGTCGAACCAGGCATTGAACATGTCGCGGATACCTGCAAGATGGGCATGAGTAATCACGTATGCATTACTCTTGTTGATAGGTATTACATGTAAATTCCCGAATGCTTTAGCGTTGAGAGTTCCTACCCTTTGTTTTAAGTTGGTGCTGC
The DNA here is from genome assembly GCF_000390285.2 of Anoplophora glabripennis. Lineage (NCBI taxonomy): Eukaryota > Metazoa > Arthropoda > Insecta > Coleoptera > Cerambycidae > Anoplophora > Anoplophora glabripennis. The sequence continues at coordinate 25,822 of NW_019417356.1, read as the reverse complement.
AGGTGATAGAACCAAAGAGCCTGTCAAAACCGGCTTTCATGCTATATATCTCTCGCAAATAGACTGTAGGAGCACCGGTTATGCTTCCCTCTATATAATGATAGTCGGTTAAGCTGACTTCTGTTACCGTGTTCGCGATTCTCATAAGAGAGTCTAGTTCAGGGGTCAGGCTGTAATAGATAAGCACACGAACATTGTTCATAAACCAGCTGTACAATGTTTTTGGATCTTCCATTTGATAGTTTTTGGTCTTCATGTGTTGCAGCAACAGGCGATGTTCTTCTTTTCAGGCTAGGTCATTGTCTTGTATTTCACTAACGATGAGTGCTGTCGAAAGGTGCCTGTCCTTTCTGAATACAGGCGCTGATCTTCTTACCTCGATGTCCGGGAGCTCCTCCAGTTCCTCCATGACTGTTTGGATTAGTGCCTTCAGTTTTGGAGTCTTGATGATTGGTTTTTCTTAATGTTGTTTTTGTGGAAATAATGAAATGGTTATAATGAAGAAATGAGAATTCTCTTGACGGGGACTAGGCATGATAGATTTTGTTTCTCTTGTTTCTTAAACTCCTCATATGTTTTGTTGTTCTTCTAAGACTAAGTCAATTTTTCTTCCCGATCGAGTTTGTGTTTCTACTTTTAGCTGCGATACTTCAGTAGGCCTTCTTCTATTAGTATAATTTGAGCATAAATTACTTCTTTTATAGTATTTTAAGCAACCTGATTTCTTTCGTTTAAATGCAAATCTTCAAATATTTTCTCAGCAACCGTTTCTAAGAATCTAAGTTTCTTGAGATCAGATGTGAGGGGTAGTAATTCTTCTTTATTCCATTTTTTTACGTTTAAGTTGGTGCAGGATTGAGCTAACACTTCATTAGCCCATTGTGACTCTACAAGAGTCTTCAATATTTTTAGTTCTTTTCTCCGACTTTGTGTATTTGGCTTTTGAAGTAGATTTATATACGCTAAATCACAACATTTCTTAATTAACGTCCCAAAATTTATGGCGACTGTGGGAGACTCATATATATCAGTTTCATTAGTGTATTTGCCTATTTTATTCACCGCATTAATAGTAATTTGGAGAAATGTTGGACGCTGTGATGGTGGGCTGGAAGCATAATAAAAATCAATTGTTAAACCACACACTACTTTATTACAGTTAACAACTTTGTCTCAAGTCGAGAACAGTGTTGCCATATTTTGGAATCCAGTGGCGCAAACTGATACATAAAAATGCGCCCAAAAGCGCAACAACTATACGATTTAGTAGTCCCTGTTCCTAAATTTTACACTATTTTACAACAGCGAAAAACTCTTCCATATTAACAAAAAAATGTCTACCCCCCCCTATTTTCGAGGGTGGTAATTACGAATCTGCAGTCTGATTTCGGCGGTCGGATGTAGTTTTTGAAAAAAAAATTCAAAATTGTACCCTTTATGTATACATCACATTAGGTTTAAATTGCAATAAAACACCTCTGCCTTCTTCGTTTCATGACGTCACACTATTGTCAAAATCACAAAATAAATACGCGTTGTTTGCAACTTCAACCTAATGTAATGTATACATAGAGGTTACAATTTTGATTTTTTTATATTTTGAAAACTAGGTACATGCGACCGTCGAAATCTGACTGCAGATTCGTAATTAGCACCATCGAAAATAGGAGTGTAAGAATATTTATATTTTTAAAATTGGAGAGTTGTAAATAGTTACCATAAATAATTTTTTTATTTATCAAGTTTATTATTTATGTAACCATCTTTGCACCTTTTTTTGAATTACGGCATATTTTTAGCCGTCGGATTAAATTAAAGGAAATCACGACCTACTCTAGGTTATTGGCAATAACTAATTATTAATAAGGTAAGTACATAGTTTACTGTAGTTTTTTGGATATTTTGCCGTACTGAAACAAAAATAACAAGTTAGTAAAAACACCCTTGCGCCAGCGGAAGAGTCAAGGTTTGGTTTTTGAAACCTAAAGTTGCCAAATAAATTTTGTCACACTGAAAAAGCAGATACATCTTCCGCTGGTGCAAGGATGTTTTTACTAATTTCTTATTTTTGTTTCAGTGTGGCAAAATACCCAAAAAAAACCGACAGTAAACATATTATGTCACAAACAACTGGTTATAGACAATGTATTTCATAGTATGATAAATTAATAGTTATTTGTTTTACAGGAAGGCAAGCAGGCCCGGATCCAGAGACTGGTTTTGGGGGTGGCGCAAAGCACTTCTTTATCATTATTATTATTATTCTTATTATTGTTGTTGTTGTTGTTGTTGTTTTTGATGACGTAAGGTGTAGGTTAGGAAGGGGGACTTGCATTAATATCGACTAACTGCCTGTTGTCGTTTGGAGAAATTCAAGATCTTTAAAAAATGTTGTGCTTTGGGGGTGGCGATCGCCACATCGCCACCCCCTCTGGATCCGGGCCTGACAACATACGTTTCGATATAATTTGAAGAGCAACTACTTAGTCAGTGAGAACTATTTGAAATATGGATGAATCAAGTGAAATAGACGTCATTTATTTTATATTTTGTACAAATGTTTATATTTGTTTATGTGTATAGGCATGCTTAAATAAAAGAATTTAGGTATACCTACAGATATTTACTTTGTCAAGATATCATTTTGTATCCTTATTTCTGCTGTATAATTTATTATTATTAAAAGGATATATGTAATATTGACCATGCGTAGAAGAAATTATAACTTTATATTATTTTTCAGTAATGTTATTTGTTTTTCATGTACCTACCATTTTAAGATTCATAATCATAACTAACTTTTTCTAATTATCAGTTCGTCATTGTTACCATATTCATGA
>NW_019417356.1:1448-22894 GCF_000390285.2 Anoplophora glabripennis | reverse complement strand
AAAAAAATAAAACAAGATGTTTTACAACTAATATTTTTATTAAACAGATATAATATTTTTCTGCAATATTTGAAATAGTTTTTTAAAAATAGGTACCTGACAATGCAATAACTTCTTTGGGACAATCTTCCACAATTTTTGCCTCTAGCTCTTCTTGCCCATTTCTAAGTTGAGGAAACTGTATAGGTATTCCGTTTGGCAATAAGGTTATTCTTACATTCCCTTTACCAATATATTTGGTTTCGAAATGGTGTTCACAAAGCCTATAATTCTTATATACATCCACAATCCTAGGCAATAAATCGAGTCTATTGCAAGTTTCTATCCACACTCGAGCACTGCAAACAAAAATAAAAATTCTCCTAAAGATATTCTCTATACTTATGCAATACCATATTACAAGAAAACATACCACATTATTTTAAAAATCAAAATACTTTTTTCTGATTTACAGTTTATAGGTAGGTACTTAAAATAATAATAATAATAATAATAATTACCTTTCTAATCCTTACGTAATCTCAAAAGGGTTAATCCTTCACCAGTTTTGGATGAACAATCGCGAAAAGCACAATAATAACCATGCATTTTATTGACAAATTAATTGATTCTAATTGTAGATGGAAACGAAATGCAATACAAATAAATCCACTATCAATTAACATTATACAACACAACTGACAACTGACAACAACACAATTCAATTCGCGCATGCGCATACGAAAACTGTTAACGCAGAAAGCCTTGCTGTCGCTTCTCGTTGATATAGTGTCTCTGCTAAAACCATAATCATACAAACTACCTATACACAATATTAGTTTCATAAAAGTTCTATAATTTCTTCAATACTGTTTATGTCATCCATCTCTTCAACTTCCATTGGTTTTTCAGACTGATACATATTTGAGTTGAACCGTGACAACATATCACTAGTTGGACTGGATGTTTTGCAACATGTATTACTCACTTGAAAATAACTTCTAATGATCATTATCGAATTTAAAAGATTTAACATCATCTTATTTCTTAACTTGCATTTAACAATATTCATTATCGAAAAGGTTCTTTCTACTGCTGCATTCGAAGATGGCAAACTTAAAAGTGTGAATGCAAACAAAGCAATGTCCTTAAACAAAGGTTGACCAGCAGCATTTTTCAAACTAATAACCTTTTTCTAAAATTCTAATGTATCTTCTGGTATATCTGTTTCAAATATTTGATCCCACTGAACAGTTATTAATTGGCGATACTGGGTTTCAATATCATTCAGTTTTTCTGAAGGCATGAGCTCAATTGGTAATTCAGAAAATTTGGGTCTAATAGGATTTAAAATTACTTTGGGGCTCATATTTTTTACTTGGGAAAATACATTCAAGTGATTAGGCATTCGTTTCATTAATTCTTCTATAAGACTTTTTAAAAACATCATACATTTTTTAGCGTAAATCTGTAATAGTTTCTATTGACAACTGAGATGTCCATAACTCAACCTCAAACTCATATCCGAAATCAGTCATCTAATGCTAAATAATTTATATCAAAAAGCAGAGTTTTTTAATTTTTCCAAATCACAATCAAGTTGGGTTAATAAAGATGGTTTCATGATTTGCCTTGCAAATGCCCCTATGACTGTGTTAATATCATTAAATGCATAAAAGTAGTCTATATTTGTTTTTTGAAAATACATATTTAAACTAAATATATCTTTTAACAGAGGTTGTACAAATACTAAAATAATTTTATTTAGTTTATTTTTATACATGTCACTTAATAATTTGGCTGTGACATTTTTCTTTGTCTGCATGGATATTAAAAAAAGTTCTAGATATAAAAAAAGTTCTAGATATTGAGAAAGAATATTTTCCACGGTCCTGCACCTTGATAGCCATCGAGTTGCTGATAACTGTGTAAATTTCTTAAAGGTATCGCCAACATTTATTAGGTTATAAATTTCTTTATATTTACTAAGTCTAAGTGCAGAGTATCTAAACCAGTTGTATGTTTCCTTTAAAAGGAAATCAATTTCGTCTGAAAAAATTTCAGATGCCTTCGAAGCACATAAATGTAAACTGTAACAGATACATTTCACAAGTACTAGATTATTTAAATTATAATTTTTTTTAACAAGCTAAACAAAGAATTATTTCCACCACACGTATTTGGCGCACCATCGTGCATCGGTGCCAACACCTATCAATTTGTTTAGGTTAAATTTATTTGTCAACAGATATTCGGAAACAGCTGTATATAAATCTTGAGCAGTGGGTTTTGTAACAGATAAAAATACTAGATATTGGACCTTAACATTATTATCTTTCAAAGAATAGTATTTAATATTTATACATAAGAGTTTTTCAGTGCTAACATCTGTGGATTCGTCCACTATAATTGAAAAATGTGAATTACCCACATCCTTAACTAAGTCTGCTAATAGAGATGGTGCAATTGCCCGTTTAATTATTGCCGCACATTTTGTTCTATGAAGAAATAAAGTGTTGTCATTTGTGTTAGCTGAGGTAGATGCTGATCGAGAAAACATGTTTAAAATATCAGTCAAATGGTCTTACCGATGCATGATATAACTAGCTAAAGTTATTTCTATCCTTTTATTGGAATTATTGGATACAGCAACCTCTAAAAAAAAATCAGAATTACTATTATTTTGTATAAAATGGAATATGAAATGTAATATCTATCAAAGCATTTCAGGTTCAGTTGACTTTTTCCTACTTTCAAAGCCTGCACCTTGTGTTTTGATGTTTGCGAATGTCGAATCCCCGATTGCACAGTGACGTCTTTAAGATATTCTCAAGACGTCTTCTTCAGACATTAGTCACGTCTTAAAGACATCATTTACTCCTTACAGACGTTCAAAAGACGACATATTTTAGGCTTATGTCTTTAAGACGTCTTAATAATATCCTTAATTGGCCTCAGACTTGAAAAATATGTCTTTAGGATATCTACATTATAAAATGTCTATTATAGGTGTAAAACAGATCTGCAAAATACTAAATATTTAGTCTTTAATTATATAATTGCTTGCTGTTTTCGGTTATCACAAACAAAAACGGCAAGCAACATAGTAATCATGAGGATAGTCAACCATATTTATAGCCCTTTGTATCTGTATCATAGAAATTTGTAGAAAATTTAAGTCATTTCACAAAACATTATTTTCCGCAAATATTGTTTTATATTAGTTTAATTACATCAAATTGAGTTGGTCAGCAGATAAAATATTTAACTAGGGGATAGATAACACATTTTAATATTCCTTAAACTAAAAAAAATCGTAAATATAAATCATCTTACACATGAAATAAATTTGCATATACATTTTTGAAAATAATTTTTGAGATAATTTTGTTATAGATAAGTGAAAGGGTTAAGGGAAATGTTGGGTTTCCAACTGCTTTTTCATATGTTTAATACGTGGGTTCTAGTGGAGATAAAACAAAGACTATTTGTTGTATAATGGATTTATTCTGAACGACACAACTGCTCTCGTTTCACACTCAGACAGTACTGCCATTTTCTAACAATAATGGGTCCGCTCCTGCGGAAAGGAGTACATTTCATTTCGCTGGATAGTGCTGCCACTCTCTTATCTGGCGCGGCAAGACACTACATTTGAATTCAAATTAAGACTAAACAGGAAATAAAAACTGTTGACTACATGACCATGACTACAATTTATTTAGGTATTAATTATTTTTATTTATGGCACTATTTTTTCTATCGCTGGCTCTCTTGAGCCACGTTTGCATGGCTACTTCAGTCGCAGACCTACTCGGTGATACACCAGCCTTTTCCACTGCATCTAGAAAATATATCAGTCAGAAAAATGTCGATGTGTTACATAACGAATGACTTACATATTATGACTTTTGACAAGTTAGACTTTGAAAAATTTTGTTTTCCTTTTCTGCCCAACCAACTGTTTTTCAATGCCATATCGTTTGTTAAACCAGTAGAAAAAATTCTTTTTACAAAATTATAGCATGTGGTGCCTCCAACTTTTGCTAATTCAGTAACCTGAAATACAAACACATTGTGTAATGTATATTTGGATTTATATTCAATTATTAAAGAAACAAAAAAAGTTGCAGTTGACTTTCACAAGCTGAATCTTAATTCAACATCAAAAGATTTCAGTTTTTAGACACTTTATATTACAAAGTATAAAAATGTGCGTTTTAGAGTACAGAAATATATTAGTCACATTTTATTAAAAAATAAATTAGTTCTAAAAGTTCAACTGTAGGTACATTTCATTTTGGCCACTGTTTTAAAATTAACATATTTACCAGTAGTTGAAAATCGTCCTCATTTAAGAGTATGTACTCTAAAATCTCTAATTTTTCATCGGTTGTTAAAGGTAATTTAATATTATTTTTTTTTATAAAATGATTCATGGCCATCATTAAGAACCTGGCCCTTCCTAATTTCTTTTTTTATTGCTGCTACCTCTGACAAGATATGTATGGTCATCCCACGAATAATATGTATGTGTTCTATAAGAACTTTGAATGTTTATCTACAAAAATTAGAGATTATATAAACGAGTTACAACAAATTGAAATCAGTATACTCTTCTCTGCACAGGATTTACAAACATTATTTTGTTTTTTGTTGCTACCATCCGCTTCAATATTATCTGAAATGAAACAACCAAACTATTATTTTTTGTTTTCTTTTCTGTTTATTGTCAAAAAATTTTGTAATGAAAAAAAAATTGAACTTGTCAGTACTTATAATTAATTTTTATTTAAAGTATTTAAAGTATTTACCAAATTCTAGAATCTCAGTATGTGCCACTATGTTTTCAGATATGTCAGTAGCACTGCCACTTGCTTGAATTTCATTCGCGGTACCTGGGAAAAATAGATTTGATTATTTGCAAACTAACAAAAAGTTGTGATTGTGAGGAACTAGAAATGTTTTGCTTTCCAGAACTTTGTCTGCAAGTTCTAATGTTATTCAATGATAAAGGTTCCCTTTTCTTGAAAAAAAAAAGGTCACAAAAAAATTAAAAACAAAAAACATTTTCTTTTTGAGTTGGTCGCTGGAATTTGGTATTTGGCATTTTCATTAAATGAGGCTAATGGATGACCCCAAAATAACTGTTTACAGAAAAACATGAAAAAATACAACAGGACTGATACTTTGTGATGAGTTGTGCCCCAAACAGCACAAAGACGTCTCAGAGACGCCTGAAAGATATCTGACCAAGATGTGTCGGACGTCTACCGGCGTCCGTTGTAACCATTAGTGCATTCCAAAGACGTCTTTAAGACATCCAATGTTACAAAACCCACCATCTTTAAGACATCTTTTCCACTGCATTTTTAAGACATCTTTATCAAGATATATTTGAAAAGGGTCAACAATTAAAATAAAATTCTGTTATCTGATAATATATATATATATTTCCATTTAAAACTTTTTTAAAAAAGATGTCCTCCTGTCGGACGCCCTCCGGAGCCCAGCTTGAATGGCGGATTCTGTTTCTTTTTGGGATTTTGCGAGCCCAGTCTATTCGACAGATCCTAAAATAAATTTTCTATTAATTTAACTAAATTAACTAAATTTACACTAACAGCATTCCAACACGTCCAAAAACAGCTTTTTTCAGGAAAAACAGTTAATGCTGAAAAACTATTGGACATGAGTTGTTTATAAAGAAATGCCTAATGTAGTATACTGACTATTTTGATAGCTGTGTTCTTTACGTAACAATAAATTAAATCTGCAGATATAGACTACACCTATTACTTCTAAATGGCGCAGTTAACTTAATATGAGTATTTTTGGACGTGTACCATTTTTGAAAGAAAGTCTATCGGTAGTAATGAAATCTGCGATAAATTTAACTTAGCTTTTAAAACAGAAAAAATTTACTTACGTATCAACAGTTTGGCGAGATTTAAATTGTGGAACGGCCTTTTCCCCTTTCTTCCTAACCAATTGTATTTAAGTGTTTGATTGTTTGTTAAAATTAAATTGAGCAGTCTTTTCACATGATCATATGCGGAAGATCCTCCTAATTTATGCAACTCCTGAACCTAAAAAAATATTAAATCGAAATTATATCATTATTTTTATACGGTATGTTCATTTTATTATGTCTAGCATTTAAACTTGCATAATTTACAGGGATGAACTAAAAGACAAGTTTGTAATTTCTCAATTTTCTCAACAGAAGAAATCACAAAATATTGTTGTGGCCCATTTATTTGAATAGCCTTGAAAACATAATTTGTATTGTCAAAAATGTATTAGCTAAATAATTTATGAACGTATTTTTAACCCAATGGTTTGAAAGACCTCTGTATCTACTTTGTAGGTGTCTGAATTTTAGATGCCAGCGCCACAGTGGAACTGTGCCATAAATACGCTCTAACCCTATTATTTTCATTTTAAATTGGAAATGTTTAGTGGCATTGTTTATATTAGAAGTTAATACTTATGCCATTACTTTTGTAAGATGAACTTCTAATAATTCTCGAACTGTTTTTGAAATAAAAATACTGTAAAACAAACTTATAAAAAGGCCGCGAATGACACAGTAATTCCTATGTACTTTTTAGTATATAAGAAAAAGAAAACTTCACACTTACTGCATTTTGAAATTCTTGTTCGTTATTTAACATAACTTCTAAATGTTGAAACTCTTCGTCATTGTCTATAGGAAAATTAAGACCCGGCGTTTTGAAAAATAACAGGTGGGGCAAAAGTCCCGCTGCCATTTTGATTGCCTATAACTTTGTTCAAAGAAAAGATAAGTAAGTTTGGTTTTCATAAAAAGTTTAATTGGTCTTTACATTTTTTTTCGTTATGATTGGAAAATTATATCCGCTAAATGGTGACCGCGATTCGCTATGCAACTTTCGGCTCTTTTTAAGGCATTTTTCATGACATCCTGCAACATCTCAGGCTGAATTTCTTCAATTTCGTGACGAATATTGTCTTTAAGATGTTGAATCGTTTGGGGCTTATTCACATAAACTTTTGATTTTAAAAACCCCATAAGATAAAGTCTGATGCTGTTAAATCCGGAGATCTGTCTGGCCATGCTAAATTGCCATTTCGCGAAATTAGTCTTCGTGGAAAAACGTCATTCAATAATTGAATTGTTGAACGGGCTGTGTGTGCTGTGGCCCCATCTTGCTGACTCCACATGTCCTCTAGTCCTTGCTCTTCCATTTCAGGCACAAGAAAATTTCGAATCATGTCTTGGTACAGTTCAGCAGTAACAGTAACTCCAACACCTTGGTCATTTTCAAAAAAATAGGGACCAATGATGTTTCCATCGTGAATACCACACCATACAGTTGTTTTTAGTGGATGCAATGATGTTTCATGAATTAATTGAGGATTCTGTGTTCCCCAAAACCGACTGTTCTGTTTATTGACGTGGCCACTGAGAAGAAAATGGGCTTCATCGCTCATTATCAATTTAGACGAAAAATCTTCAATTTCACCAGACAGCCTTAGGATTGCTTTATTGTACTCAACTCGTTGATCAGGATCTCTCGGTAGCAATTTTTGGACTAATTGAATTTTGTACGGGAACATTTTCAAATCAGTTTTCAAAATTCGCCTTAAACTGCGTGCAGAAATGTGTAACTGGGAACCACGTCTCCGAATTGATGTTTCTGGAGACCCTGCAACACTATCGCGCACCAGAGCCACATTTTCAGCGTTACGAGACGTCCGCTGTCTTCCAGAACGAGGTCTGTCTGCTGTCGTACCGTACTGTCGAAAATTCGCATGTAAACGATAAATTGTGGTTTTGTGAGGCACTGGACGATTAGGATATTTTTGACGCAATTTCCGCTGAGTGGCAATAATGGAACGATTGCTCGTTCTTGTGGCGTATATTTATCCATTATAAAATTTGGACGTCCACACAACACAATGGTTAAAGCTAAATTGAGCTAAACGTCACATAACCAAGATGGCGCGCAATCAAAATGGTAGCGGGACTTTTGCCCCACCCGTTATATGTTCGGCAGTATTTTCGTTCATTGGGACTTGTCTTGTTTTTTTGATCTCCTTAACCTCGGCAAGGATATCTGTTAGAAGACTTCTCATAATGTGGTTTTGCTGTATTAAAGTTCTATAATTATTGTTATCTGGAAACGTAAGGGATGAATTTAATATACAATATACTTACAATCTATTGCATACAGTGTAACGAAGTGTAACGAAGTGTTTTCATACAACCCCTGCCTCTATATATTTTTAAAAATAAAAACACAATCACAAATTCAACGTACGCATGTCACTAACGTGATATAATTTATATAATGTAATAATTCATAATGGCAACATAATTTTCAATATTTTATCGCATTAAAACATTTAATTAGAACATCAGTTATAAATGCTACAGTAGCTGTCAATGTAATGTATGATTATTTCCTTAATTTAAAATTATATGGCCACTTGTACTAAAGTTATTGATTATATTCTTTTAAATACTTTACATACTAAAACAATGTAAAAATTTGTTTACAAAAGAGACATTATAGTACCTTTTTCTGTACAATTCTTGCATTTCGTATGTGCATTCTGTGTGCCTATATCATTAGATGCAGGCTGTTCGTCTGCACAAGATTCGTCGTCACCATTCTTCGGTAGTTCATTTTCTGGATTTTCTAAAAAAATTTGCAGTGATTAGGTCAAAATTACAGTGAAAAGAGCCATAATTAAACAAATAAAGGCTACTGTCATACAGAATAGGTTTCTAACTTTATAACCTTATACTGAGATTTTAAAAAGATGAGACATCTGCTTAGATAGCAAAAAATATTTATCAAAATCTATATATAAAACTTACCAATTTTCTTTTTAAACCTCTTAATTTTAGGAGGCGGAGATAACACGTTTTCATTCAAGGAGTCATCACTGCTTAATAACAGTTTTTGAACTCGTTTTCTTTTACAATCACTTTCATCGGGTGCATTAAGATCACTAGTTTCCTCTGCAATTTTAGCTTTGTTCCTAGGAGTTGTATAATCATCTAGAAAATAAATAAATAAATTGACATGTTTGCAATACTTCTCGGGAAAATATTATAATTGAAAAATGATTAAAAATAAGGAAGATGATACACAATTTATAACACCTATGAACGGAAAAACTATAAAAATATTGCTTAGTTAATATACACGAATACAACAGAATATCAATTTTATTACCTAGTTTATGAACAGTGCAACAATGGGAATACCACACACTCTTCCTCAGAATTTAAACATACACATTTACATCTAACATTTTTTATGTCAAACATTTCAATAGTATTACTTAATTTTTTACAATTTGTTCTAAATATACCCAGTTCGGATGACTCACAAGGGGAAGAATAAAAAGGTATTTTTTTGGAATATTTTCTACCAAAGATGTAAGAATCTTCACCAGAAACTCCAAAATTAACAACTTGTATAATGTCACCAGTTTTCATAACACAAGTGTTGTTAGGAGGTTCAATTTTCAATGAGAATTCAGCAAAAACAGCTGTCTTATATTGTTTATCTTATTTTTTTCACTGTACCTTTTAACAATTTGTTGCAACGGTCTTTCACTTTTACGGACAAATTTCAATATGTTTTGTAAAAAATTTTCAGAAGGAAATGCACTAAATTGTTCTACAGGGCCATGATACTTTACATCTTCAGTTAAATGTAACCGGTTATGGACATTATGTGATATATTTTCTGCTCATACAAAGTTTTAAAACTTTCAACAAAATTTTCCAAAAGTTTCGCAGCGTAATCTAAAAGATAAACATACCTAGAACTTGAAAGAATAGTCATTGCAACATGAAGCGATAAAAAATTTATGTACCGATCGTAACTCAAATTTTTTTTTTTAACTACATGACCAGTATAAAATAAAAATTGCCTAAACTCCGTAGCTTTCCATCTCTTTAAATTATCCAAACTAGGAGGTTTTCTATTAAATTCCAATGGCATTTGATGTGACATATCAACCAAGGATTTTGATATACTTTGGAAAATTATATTTTTGTTGACGGTCTACATAACACCAGAGATATAACAATTTTTTAGTAACACCTAAGTAAACTAAATGCATATAATCCAGTGGGAAACTACTAATCATGTCTATTTTGAGGATCTTTTCCAAAAGCGACTCACCAGTGTGATGATCTTCTTGTAACTGACTCCTGAATTCAGCATCTTTTCGAACTCGCAGATTTTTAATTTCGGGAAAATAAATTTTGTAGGAATATTCTCCTTCACAATAACATTTGGTACATGAGGCATAGCTACTATGTCCTTTTATAAATTTAATAAAAAATTTAGCAGGTGCATCACATATAAATGCTTTTGTTTCTATTGTGAAGTGGAGTGAACGATAATTAAAGCCATTTGTTATTATATCAGTTGCATCCTGAACAAATTCTAACAAAAAATTATTAGAATCTTGTGGCTTCTCATACCCATGATATATTCCAACCATGTGTACGATTTCTCTGTAACCAACAATATTTGCCAATGTAGGATACACCGGGCTACTTGAACTTTTGCAAAGGGGCAAGCCGTCTATATTTATGTGAAGTGAAATTACATTTTTCATTTTTCTAATTGACTCTTGATTTAAACAATTCAAAATATTTTCAACACAACTTTGCAAATCAAAATGAGCATATTGACCTGGTGTGACTGATTTCAGTTCTACGGATCTCACAGTTTTTAGTAGAGTTCTCGCATCTAATGGTAGCTGATCATTTACAGATAAAAATGTTAACAAACTTAGTAAGTCATTTACTGCAGTATGTGATATGTTATGCTTTATTGCCCACTCAGCCAAATTAGACGAAAAATTACTCTCATTTTCCAAAACTTCATCAACATAAATTTCATTATCTTCATTTTCGTCTAGAACTTCGTCAAAATAATTGTAATCGTAAGAATAACAAACCTCAGGGCACTCGAAGATGTCTTGCCTTGTCTTGTCGGAGTATTGGAGAAAATTATTTTCAGAATTTAAATGAATGTCAGACTGACTTGGCTCAGAACTAGTTGAAGTCGAAGCAAAATAATTTTGAGTTACAGGTTCTGATCCAGTTTTACCTAAGGCGTTATTAATAAAAACTATCTCGCTTACAGCTTGACTTGGGGGCTCATTTTTAGGCGGGATATTTTCTGTAGCTCTTTTAGCTCTCATATAATATTTGTTTATAGCTGTGTGTTTCATATTCGATGATATTCGATAAATAAAATATACTTACAGCAATAACAAATCTTCTGTATATTCTATTTTCCAAATATAACACCACTAAAATACTAAAAACTATTCAATCAAGATGGCTGAGCACGGTGAACACTTGATGCACGAAACGACGAAACACAATAACACGAAATATGCTAGGTTAGGTACCATGATGAAAACCAATGAAAACCGGCAAAACGTAAAACGTAACAAGACGAAATACCAACATCATACCCCATTAACGCTTGCCAACATACCATAGAAAAAAAGATAGTAATAAAAAATATTAAAATAATAATAAATCTACAACAGCTTTATTATAATGCAGACACTTTATTCTCTTACATATTATTTTAATTCATTAGAATTATATCGTTATAATAAATAAAAGTGAGAAAAATCGATGTATGTCTTTTCTCCAGAACAAATTTTATAAAAATTGTTATACCGCATCAAAAAATAGGTTTGAGGGGGGCAAAAAACTAAAATGACATTATAAAGAAAATTACGTTTACATTAGAAAGATGTCTTAAAGATGTTGATGGAATGTTGTTCATAAGACATCTTAAAAATGACATCTTGCATATGTCTTTTTTTAGTCTTTAGGCGTTCAGACATAATGAGGACTTAAAAACGACGTCTTTAGGACAAAGTGTGCTGTCTGGGGCAACATGTCATTGTGTCATGAACATTTTAAATATTGAGTAAGATTTTGATAATAAAGAGACAATTACTTGGGGATGCAACAGTGCACCCAACCACGGAGTCGTACGGCCGGATCTGAAAAAGAAATATATGGTTAGGACCGACCTGCGTTTCAACTCATTGAGCGGATGGGAAGAGGACGCAACACTCTATGACCCGAACGCGCAGCGGGGTCAGTACACCGGATAATTGCAACAGTGCATCCAGCCACGGACTCGTACGGATGGATATCTGGAAAGACAAAGTATGATTAGTACAAACGGACAGTAGCTAAGTCTTTACCTATTTTCCCTAAACCTTTAACTTACTTCCTTCCCTCGACAGGTCTGCACTGTAGGAGTGGTAGAACGGAACTAATTCTGCAATGCAATTACCTCGCCAGGTCTCTTGTCACCTCAAGAGACTTGCGCATTGAATAGGCGCGGAATCTTACTTACTTCGCTGATGGTCGGATTGGACGGCTTCTTATAATGACAGGAGATGGACTCAACTGCTCGCTACTCCGGCTGGATGTCGACTCCTTCTTCAAAATAGGGTTGCCAGGTCAATTTTTCCTCCTTCAGTAGAAATGTATTAAACAATTCAGTAGAACTCAGTAGACTTATTTTATATTATAGTAGGATAGAGAAAAGACATCTCTGTCGGTTATTATTAAACTATATTTTCGTAATCGGTAGATAAATGAAAGAAATAGGTTTTAATTCTAACCCAACTTCGGCGCGAGATTCAAAATTTAAATTGAAATGCTACAATCCCATGCAAATTGTAAAAAAATAATAAATAATATATAAAAATAATAATAAGAAATGTATATCTTAGACGTAAAGAAAACAAACAAAATAGATACAAATAAAATAAATAACATTTTTTTAAATAAAAACATCTGTTAAAGTACTCTGACTTTTTAGTTTAATAGATTTACGTTGCTTAATGTGTGTGGCACTATCCTGATGACGAACTAATGCTAATCGTCCAGTAGCTTTAATGGAAATATTTTTATTACAAACACGGCACATAGCAAAGTATCCGTTTTTTCCTTGGCCGACCCAGTTTTGAAATTGCTCCTCTTCGATCCAGCTTTTTTAAAATTTTTGATCATACTACATTTTTTTCGATTCGAGTTAACCTCATTTTCAGAATAATATTCGTCGGAGCTCTCGGCACTTGCACTCGAACTAAAAAGAAATTAGGTATCACATAAATATTATTAATTAATAATGTAACGTACTTTACTCGGTCGCCAAATTTTTGTAACACCCTTTATATACTTTATTTTGGTTTTGATTCTGCGGTGGTGACTGTTCGGTTCAGACGTTACTTGTGGCTGCCCCCGGTATACTACCAACTCTAAACGGAACCTTAATTCACAATTGCGAATTCTAATTTACTGGATTTATTGACGTCACTGACGTACCTATTTGCACGCATAATTTTATGACGACCCTTGACTACTAGTTTATCGGCAGCGGTGGTTGGCAGCCGGCGGGGGTGAGTGACGTCACAGGAACGTACTCCGGATTAAATCTTTTTGTTCGGTTTTTGTCTCGGGCGCCAGTTTCCCAATCTTTTACGTGGGGGAAACTCCACGTGAAACCTACCCCCGGTTTAGAGTAAGTACTCGGGATAGCTGCAGTGAAGAAAGTTTAGTTCCAGGGGTCTGTTATTTCTCTTTTAATCAACGTAGTTCTCTGAGTATAGTGTTATTTTCCTTTTAAAACAAACGGACTTATCAGTGTAGGTCACAAAAAGATAGTGCGACTTTTTACTGAGCGGAATTTATCAATCTTATCGGTGTTAAGAATGAATACAAACTGGAAATATATTTACTAGATTTATTAATCAGGCCTATTGAATTTGAAACAAACAAACAAAAGTAAAATAGATTCTAACTACAATTATTATTACTAACTAAAACCAGGAATATACAAATAATGTACAAGCGGTGTAATTAATACAAAATGGGTTAGAGCAATTATTATCGCGGCGGATTTAAAATGCCGATACGGTTTTTCGGAGCTGTAAATAAATACAAATTAGTCAAATATCAGGACTCACAATCGGTACGGTAGAAAAGCGGAGTGTTTGGCGTTTAGTTTATTTAATAAACTGTCTAATACTTTAAGAAACGGTACGCCAGAATAATATTCGGTTTTAAATTTCGGTCGGTGCTAGAAAGGAAATAAACAAGATTAATAAATTAGAGCAATAAATAATTAATAAATAAATTGTCCCCAATGGTTCTGAAACCGAAAATAATTACGGGTTACTCTAATTCTACAAATAAATATCGGCGGCAGTTTCTAGCAAAGCGATGGAAATTAAGCGAAAATGCGACCAGCAAGGAGAAAAAGCCAAGCAGAGCGGTTTACAACGGGCATAAATAAGCAAACAGTAATCAGGAAAATGAATTTGTTGGTTAACAGGAGGTAAAGTCTGGGCGAGGTGCGAGTTCAAAATGCGGGGCGGCCGACAGATTTCTCCCAGAAGCGGTGGGGCACCCAGCCAAACTTCGAAGGTCTATCCGTCGCTGCACAGCCGACACACAACGTCTTCTACTGGCGGTGGGACACCCAGCCAAACCAGCAGTTTCGGTTACTGTGCCTTACAGCGTTTATCAAGCTTAGGCGGTGGGGCACCCAGCCAAACCTTTGCCGACAACGCCGCTGCCGTACAGTCTGACACCTTCACGTCCTCTACTGGCGGTGGGGCACCCAGCCAAACCAGCAGTTTCAGTAAAGGGGCTCACAGCGTTTGTCGAACGAGGGCGGTGGGACACCCAGCCAAACCGTCGCCGATAACGCTGCTGCCGTACGAACCNAATATAAATAAAAATAAATTTGTCAAAATTACATTTTTTTATTTTTTCGCATAAGTATAGGTATCTCTTATATTTCCAGAACTAATTTAGATAGAGACATCATTCCGATGGAAATCGATGTAATATTACATTGGGAAATTTTGCTTTAAATTTCCCACATTTATAATATTGACATATATTTCCTGCCATTATTAATTTATTTTAAATACCTATGTATACAGTAAACAGAACACCGATTCAACACCAGTTTTTTATGCATTGTGTAGTGGCGATTTTTTTTATTCCAGTCTTACCTAGAGCCATCTACAAACGAATTACTATACCCCTTGTATAATAACAGTATAGTAGAGACCGCCTAGACCTACAGTTAGTTCTTTAGCACAAATTTCAGAAATATTAATAAGGAGACAGCCGATAGATGTCCACACTATCTTTCGTATCATTTTTCTGGTTAACAAAATTTACATGGGGATTATATTACTATATTTACTTATACAATGGTTCAAATGAAGGTGCAAATTCAGCAAGAAACCACACAACACACACACTAAACAAAAGATGTTATTTAGAAATTAATTTATTTATTATATTTTTTTTTCTATATCAATAAATATCCACTGTGAAATGTCAAATACAATTAAGGAATATTTAGAATTCTCCTACAATACTTTTGTAATACTTTGAAAAAGATTTTTATCTATGAGTATTCAATTTGATTTATTTTTATGTATTGTTGATTGTCTACAGTGTAAAATTTAAATTTTGATCTTATAATTTCTTATTCAATGTGTTACTGAGATTACTGCTAATATTAATATCTATTAAATTTTAAAATGGCCAATTTCTGGTAATTATTCAAATAGTAAAATCAAATTTATTTGATATGAAAACTTAATTATGTGAATATTTTGTGTTATGACCTTTTTTATTGTATTTTTTTGGACTACAAAAAAAAATACCATTCTGTATGTCTTGTTGATATATCAATGGGTATATATTCCCGCGTGTACTTGGCCTGGTCCTCGTCTTTCTGTTCTCACTGGATTTCCGGAACCTGCTGATGGTATCCTCGTCTTTCTGCTCTCACTGGATTTCCGGAACCTGTGTTTTCCAATATAATTATTTCTCTTTATCTGGTTGTTCCCAATTCACTTATTTTAACACTTCTCTCTGATAAATTATCTCGGTAACTAATTCTATTTTATCTGTTTTTTTACCAATTAACTTCTTTAACACCTCTCTTTGACAAAATCTTCCGGTAACTAATCAATAATTTCTCCCATTTTATTTTTTCTACCCTCTTGATTTCTTTTCTTTGTTAGGGCCTTTCCACATATATGCCTTTTCTTTTTAAATGCCGTTTTCTTTCTACACTTCACGTCACTGCACTTTATACTTTACTAATTTACAATCATATTCTAGTTTCTTTCACAAAAAATTTAAATTATGTTTCGAAATATTCCTTACTTCTATATTTATATTTGACTTTTATATGTAATATTTTATGAATTGTGGATCCAACTTTATTTTTGACATTTACCTGAAATTTTCATCTTATTAATATATAAATTTTACTTTAGACCTTAATATTTCTTGCTACTTATTTCTCTAACTTATATTACTACTATTTAATAAAACTATGCCGTTTTAGCTTTCGTTTGATATAGGGTGATTGCGCCGGTTTTCGACCAGTTAAAGCTAATGTCAACTTCAAACTTGAATAAGTTATATCACGTAAATGTTTTATTTTCATTGTTAATTATGGTTTGAATATACACAAAATGGAGACTCGTCCTGCATCCTCAAAATTATGTTTATNTCGGGTGGCGGTCTCTGGTCGGTGTTCAGGTCCTCGGGGTGGTCCTCAGGTTGGCGTTGGAGTTCTTCGAGTTCTGGCAGTGAACTCAGGATTTTCGTTCAGGAACGGTAGTTTTATTGCCTCAATCCCCCCTTGACTAGGCAGGAGTCGTGGTGGGATTATGCGCGCGGCCCTCGACAATGTGGGGCAAACGGACGGTTCGACTCGACTCGCGGTTAATTGCTCTCACCCAATTAAATTAATTAAATAAATAACTGGCCCACGGCCTTGCATAAAACTGGAAATTAATACCGGTTCATTACAATAAATAAAGTTATACCTACCTCATATTTAACTTAGTATCCAATCTCAAATTTTGGATTCCTAAACAACATATGACATTATGACATCTAACCAACCATAAAAAATTCGGCCTTTGTTAAGGGCGCGTTCGAAATTTACAGAGCTGTGTCTTTAGACAACGCGTTCAGAAATTTATGCAAGGTAAGTTTAGTCGTACAGTAATAAGGTTGATTTTTCTTCTACAAATCAGGAAGATTTTTTTTAACATACTTTATCGATGTATGGTTTTGTAATTACAGTTTTCAGTAGATCGATAAAATATTTCAATAGATCAGTAGATCAAAGTCCAAATCAGTAGATCTACTGAAAAATCAGTAGACCTGGCAACCCTGCTTCAAAAGCGGCGTGTTGGAAATGTTCCTGAAGTGGTTCCTGGCGGCTGCGCAGTTCTCCCAGGCAGAATCTTACCAATTCTTATTGGTCACGTAGTTTGGGTTGAAGCGGCTCGACTGGTTGCAACGGCGGCTGGTGATGAACTGAATTTCCAAATTCCAGGTTCCTTGTCTCGGATTGGCGGCTGCGCACTTCTCTTAGGCTAGACTTGTAAAATTTTACCTACTTCCTGCGGTGACGTCTCGGCTTGCTGGAGTTGTTCTCAAGCTGAACAGGTTGCTACGGCGGCTCGTGAGAAACTGAATCTCGGACGGTCGCTTAATTCTAAGCCCTGGTGATGCTTCGTCAGCGACTGCGTAGTTCTCCTAATAGGGACTTGTAAAATTCTTACTCATGCGGTGGTGACGTATCGCTGGCTGGACGGCAGGCTGGGCTCGGCACGACTGGTCCCTACGCTGGCTGGCGGAAGACTGTGAGTGTGATGCGCGGTACGGGATAGCAGGCCATCGGCTTGGCGCCACGCGATGCCGGGATAAATTCAGGCGGCGTTTGAAATGCCAAAAACAATGCCGGTGTGGTAAACTAGATTTATTAATATAATTAAATAAAAAGAACACAAATGTGGGGTGTCGGAAAATTACTTCGTTACAGTCCATTAGAAAACTGTATATTTTGTGCAACTACCAAATATCAGTAACTTTATCGATAATAATTATTAATTTATAATTTACCTTTTCTTCGAATTTTCTTCAATTTAGGTGGAGAGGGTAAGAAACTAACATCGCCAACATCTGACTCACTGCTACAAAGAAGTTTCTGCACCCTCTTTCTTTTAATTTCTTCTGTATCGCAGAGTTCAAGTCACTTGTTTCTTCTGCAACGTTTGCTTTTATCCTCGCTTTCCCATAATCATCTGAAAATAAACAACTATTATATATCAAATAAAATTAAATATACTAGTATGACCTTACCAAAAGTAGCATTTCTAAATATTCTTACATTATGGCTTGGCCAACAAGTGTTCAGCGCTTCACATTTCCTTATTGCCTGAAGTAATTTATATGTAGCAAATGATGGCCAGTGACAAATTTCCCCATGAATCCAATTAGAGGGAACAGCTTCAACACTTTTGTCATCAATAAATAATACAACTGTCCAAGTTTTTGTCTATATAGTCAAGGAAAGTCACGTCATAAAATCAATATCCCTTATGTCGTTGACTCACTCAACGCTGATGTTCAATATTTTGCAAAATTAAAGCAAAATTCTAGTTTTAGAAAGTCCATTAAAATAAATTAATAATGCTGGTTAATAGTACTGATTAATACATTGATTTTTGATAGGGCCCAATTATTAATATGCTGTTAAAGTATTTGTTAATTAACCTAGAACTCAGCAAAATTCTAAGTTTCAGTTAATTAACTTTAACAAAATATTAATACATAAGTAACTGTTTTTATAAATTTTGTTTCTTTTTTAACAAAATATAAACATAAAACCAAAACATTATATTCAGTTAAATCCTTACATAATAGTAACTATATAGTAGTATCATGTGATGTGTGTAGAATTGGCAAAATTACAGATTTTTCAGGATACTCAAATTTCATACATTTGTAATCAACATTATCAACGTCAAAGAGTTCAGAAGCTCCTAAATTATTTGCATTGACCTTGACTGATTCATAAATTCCAAATTGTGATGATTTACATGGAACATCATAAACAGATCGTAAATTGAAATATTTGCTACCAACAATTTTATATCTATTTTGAAAGAGAACCATATCTCTAATACTAATTATTTCACCAGTTTTTAAATGGCAACAACTATTTGGTTCTTCAGTACATAAAATATAATGTTCAAAAGCAACTGTTTTAAAATGTTTCGAAAATTCATAATTTAATAACAACGTAGGATAATGTTGATCTCTGTAGATTGGAAATGTTTTATTTTGTTTACTAAAACTTGAAGCATTTATTTTTTCAGAATGTCGTTTTACTATTTGCTCTAAGGGTTTATCACATTTTCGAAGAGACTTTAAGATGCTTTGAAGAAAATTTTCAAAAGTAAATGCACTGAAACTATCCAGTGATCCATGATTTTTGACATCTTGTACTAAATGCAACAAGTTATGTACATTATGATATATTTGTTCAGATCCATATAAAATTTTAAAAGTATTTACAAAATAATTTAATAACTCAAAAGCGTAATTAATTTGTGCTTTACACTGAATTAGATAAAATAGTTACAGCAACGTGCAAAGCTAGGAAATTATGGTACCTATCTTTACTGATATTATTTTTAAGCACCAAAGGTCCTGTATAGAACAAAAACTGGCGAAACTCTGTTGCTTTCCATCGCTTTAATTCTTTGTTATATTGTTATGGGTTTGAATATGTCTTTGTGTATGCGCCAAATTTTTTATGAGTATTGATGTGTAATTTGGATGTAGTATGTTTGTTTAAATGTTTATATTGTAATGTTGGTTGTCTATTTTTCCCTGGCAAGCTCTCGACCCTTCTCAGTAGTGAGTTCAAATCATTGTATAAGTAAATATAGTATTATATTTGTTATGGCCGAATAGTTGATCAAATTTTAGTTCTCGAATTCGTTACAAGGAGGAGCCATATGTATGTAAACTTGATATTTAATCGTTCACGTTCAATTTTACACTTTCGATACTGCGCCATCTTATGTTCAATAGTTAAATGATACATTACATAGATATTTGGAAATACAGTTTTCTTGAGATGAAATGACAGGGTAGATAGAATCCATATCACATGACATGGAAATTAGTAAAATATCAGCTACCGGCAGATACGACAAAAAAAGCTTCAGTTAATGCGGTTTGAGTTTTTATCTAGAGTTTGAGAAATTATTTAAATAAGATAATATTAGTTAAATCAATATGTGTGTAATTTAAGCAAGATATTTATTTTAAATTCATTAATTTCAGTATAGCAATAACAGGGCCGGGTGCAAAATAAATTACGCAGCCGCTTCATAAATACATAAAAACCAATTATGAACGCATATGATATCAAGGAGTAATATAAAAAACAATTGAATGTTGCGTTTTAAAGATAAACAAAATTAAATTCCTCTACTTTTTCTGATTACAGAAATATATACATAAGAATATGTCATATGTTTGCTTAGACACATTGCATAATATTTTGTTAATGAAAAATAAGACAATTTTTTTTAATTTTAATTTTAATTTTTAGGGTTTTTCACGTAACCCATTCATTAAATTTTGACAGCTATCTGTGTTCAATACTTTCAAGAGTAGGATACTTCCGGTTTCACCGGAAGTGACGTCATATCCATTGTTTTAAATGGAATACCCCATTTTTTTTTATATCATTCATCGATTCTATGAGTTATTTTGAGTAATTTTTGTCACCACGTCCATGCCTTGAAAATTTATGGTTTTCGTTTTCGAGATATTTAAATTAAAAAAAAAAATGCTAGATGAAACGTCGCGATTAATATTAAATATCTCTACCATTTGTATAATTGGACATACTTCCATTATTAGTAGTATTTAAAGTACCCTCTACGACCAACAGGGGACAAGATAAGAATTTAAAAAAAAATGTTATGGCAATTGTTTATAAATATTAAAACTTGAATTTTTCGCAAAATAAAGTTTACAACGTAAACTACGATTTCCCGTGAATTGCATTGAAACATGTGGAAAATTAACGACTCACGAGCCCTTTAAAGAGAAGGTACTCGCTAAGTAAACTGTCCGGCGGCCGGCGGCGTGGTGGTGGGCAAAGCTCGTCCAAGCGGTCGCGCGGGCGAGAAAAGTTAAATCCAAAGTTCAAATAAGTGTGCGCTGTAAATTTTGCAATATCTCGGCTTCTATTCATTGTAGAAACTTATTTTTTTTAAACTGGGTTAGCTCGACGAAAAAATAACAATGGGCATATTTACGAATTCGTAGAATAGCCCTGAACCCCAGAAAAAATGCATCTTTTATAATTAATTTTTTTTAATTTACAAAAATGTCACAAAAATTATTGTTAAACGAAATATTAATTAAAATTTCAATTTCGGAATTATTTTACTATTATTAAATAAATAAATGAAGCTATCGTTCATTTAAAAAGTTATTTTTTTACATATTAAGGCAAAGTAAACTTGTTTTTTCAATATTTTGTTAG
>NW_019417356.1:0-1015 GCF_000390285.2 Anoplophora glabripennis | reverse complement strand
AAAAAACAAGTTTTTGGCTTTATTATAGCACATTGACAGCTATTTGACAGCTGCCAACTGTCAATTTTGAAAATCTAACAACAGATCTGAATTCAGCAACCTCAAAAATATAAACCTAGATAATAAAAAAAATGAAATAGGCTATTTCAAAAGTCTATACACACTGCGCATATACATAAATCCGTGGAGGATATTCGGAGCTTTAAAGCTCTGTACCGGCCAAACTATCCATTTTTGAGCTTTGTGGCCATTGAGACAATTGACCAGTATGATGAACTCTATCACACATCAAAAATTCAGCGAATTTGACCGGGACCCAATTTCCATAAGATTTGTGCGGGGTCCTTTGTCAAAATTACATTTTTTATTTTTTCACATATACCTACCTCTTATATTTCCAGAACTAATTTTGATAGAGACATCATCATGCATTCATTTAAGAACATTAAAAGAAAACTTACAGCGTAATTTACAGCGATAAAATGAGTCAAGTCTTTATATAGTATATTAGATACCTAGACCTACCTACGTCAATTTCTAGTACTACTTTTTTTTGTAAACTCTAATTTTTACCTTTCCTCTATCCTTATCGGTGAAAATAATTCACAAATTAAAATTCAAACTTCTATGAAATTGTGATTAATTTTAAAAATCATATAAGTTTAAAATTTTTTATTAAACTGCTCAATTTTGATAATGAAATTTGTAAAAATTTTTAAGAATCTTTGAAGTTGAAAATTTTGTATTAAACTTTTAAATAAAATATTTAACTTTCAAAGTATTCCTACCTATGGTATAATGATATTAGGACACCCTGCATATGTATATTTATTTACTCACCACAATTTTCTATCCATTTTTTTAATTCGTTCCTCACCACCATATTTTTCCGATGGAAATCGATGTAATATTATATTGGGATTGCTTTAGATTTCCCACATTTATAATATTGACATATATTTCCTGCCATTATTAATTTATTTTAAATACCTATGTATACAGTAAACAGAACACC
>NW_019417355.1:88892-93735 GCF_000390285.2 Anoplophora glabripennis | reverse complement strand
AGCTGTTTCTGTTGTTGTCAATAGAATCAATAACAACGACAGCAACTGCAGCGTTAACTACAACTGGTACTACAACAACTACTACTATTACAGCAACAACAACGACGACAACAGCAATAGAACCATGAGCACCAGCAAGATCAATAACAGCAATAACAACAGTATCTAATCTAAGGCAATGATGTTGATAACGCTCTTAAATCTTGCTACTTGAACTGGTTTCCTCAGTCGACAGTATGCGTATGGAGGATACGAAGCGTTCTATCGAGTTAGCAAGGAATGCTTTAATTGAGTAAGGAATCTCTGACTACTTAGGTATACTCCGATTATTATAGATTAAAGGAGTGTGCTTTAGTTGTCACTGTTGCTGCCGATGTTGGTGTTGTTGTTACTGTTGTTGTTGTTGTAGCTGTTGCTGTAGTTATCAATAGAATCAATAACATCGACAGCAACTGCAGCGTTAACTACAACTAGTACAATAACAACAACAACAACAACAACAACAACAACAACAACAACAACAACAACAACAACAACAACAACAACAACAACAACAACAACAACAACAACAACANTTTTCTACTACAGTATAAAGGAGTGTGCTTTAGTTGTCACTGTTGCTGCTGCTGTTGGTGTTGTTTTTACAGTTGTTGTTGTAGCTGTTGCTGTTGTTGTCAATAGAATCAATAACAACAACAGCAACTGCAGTGTTAACTACAAACTAGTACTACAACTACTACTACGGCTACAACAACGACGACGACAACAACAACAGAAGCATAAGCACCAGCAAGATCAATAACAGCAATAACAACGGCATCTAATCTAAAGCAACGATGTTGAGAACGCTTTAAATTCTTGTTACTTGAACTGGTTTCCTTAGTCGACACTATGCGTAAGGAAGATACGAAGCGTTCTATCGCCTTAGGCAGGAATGCTTTGACTACTACAGTAACGAACCTCTGACTACTTAGGAATACTCTGATTATAGATTAAAGGAGTGTGCTTTAGTTGTCACTGTTACTGCTGCTGTTGGTGTTGTTGATACTATTATATTATTAAATAATAATTTTTAATTCCTCAAATAGCACCATTAAATTGATTAATTTTATATTTATATTTTTTAATAATTTTTTATTTTTAATATTATTAACTTTTATTCATTTAACTATTAAGTTTTCAAAAAAAAAAGAAAATCTTCATTAACTTATAATTGAGAATGATAATAAATTTATTTTCAGCATTTAATCCAAAAACTAATTTTAATTTTTCATTAAATTGACTTAGAACAATAATCGGATTATTAATATCCCTTTTCCTTTTGATTAATTCCTTCCCGATTACATATAATTTGACTAAAAATTATTATTACACTTCATAAAGAATTTAAAATCTTAATTGGATATAATAAAACTCGAGGAAGAACACTTATTTTTATTAGTCTATTTTCTTTTATCTTATTCAATAATTTCCTAGGACTATTCCCTTATATCTTTACAAAAACTAGACATATAGTACTCAGTGGCGGCTCGTCGGGTGACGCAAGTGACGCACCGCTTCACCTACAATTTCCGTTTGTTTGTGCAATTTAAAATTATTTTAAATTTTATTTAAATCTTACAATTTAGGTACAATTCTATATTGAAAATGTATTGTGTTTGTTTGTCTTATACGCAGAAATAAACATAATAATTCCGCGGTGAACGCTTTCTAAAAATCATTGCCTTCGTTGAGCGCGAACATCAACCTCATACCATACAACGTACAATACTACGCAAATGACTCATATTGAAATTGGTATTTATCTGCTTCTCTCCGTAGCTCTCCGTACGGCGGTTGTCATGGCAACGAGGCAGCCAACGCATGTGTAAACTACGGCCTGGGAGAACGAGTGATGCAAAAGTTGAAGCAGCTTTCTCATCGTCATCGCGCATCGCCTGTCTATCGTGTGTAAACAGTTTATAGAGATGTTTTAAAATCTTATGAGCTTTGCCCTTCATATGCGCAGAAACATAATTCCGACCGTCGCCTAAATTATTCTACATCCTAAAAACATTGCACCTATTATTCACAGTCTCTCTCGAGCTCTAGCGTAAACAAGCCTTTGATCCGATTACAAATATCATAATAAAATGCCCTATTCTTTATTATTTTAATTTAAACAATAAAAATATATATAACGAACGTTCGCCAGTTGACTTTATTGATGCCCGAGCGCCTTAGCTCATTTCTAGTTGTGATGAGGCACGTGATCTAATTCTGAGTCAATGTTTTCACAACGTGCTTATTAGAAGAGTTATGGGGATACGCCACGCCTTTCGCGCATTTCGCGGCTCATGAGATATTAAAAGATCTCTACGATACGTTGCCCAGTGCACGGTTATAATGGTTCTTTATTAATATTTGTTTTATATCAATAATTTGTAGAAATGTTTCCTATGCACGATCCTGTATGTATTTTATTGGAAATGCCATTTTCCAGACCGAAAATTGAGGACAAAAAAGATTTTTTAAATTGCGAAAGACCTGTACCTTCTCTCGATGTGGAAAAAAGGGGGAGGTCAAAAGACAAAGTGTATGTTCGGAAGTTTCGGATTGAATGGTATTCGGAGTGTAAGTGATTGTGTGGATGTGTTTATTTAAAAAAAAACTTTTTTGTATGCCGTGTTTAATTGCGAGTGTAAAATCGGGCGTGTGGAATAAGGAGGGATTTAACAATCCCGCTTAACATCTGTATCTGTACCTATCATTAGGTCCACGAGCCGAACTAATATTTCTATTTTTTATAAATCTAAATGAAAATCCTTCTCGCCAACGTCAGTTTTTCGGTAATATTGCAAATGCAACTAAAATTTCCAGATTCATTTAAAGCCGTTTGACCTTGAAAATTTGAAAATTTTCGCCTGTGGCGCTTTTTTTTAGTCAATCAATAAATATGCTTCACCTATTCTCAATGTCACGAGCCGCCACTGATAGTACTTACTTTAACTTTAGCTCTACCTTTATGATTAAGATTTATTTTATACGGATGACTAAATCATGCTATCCATATATTTGCTCATTTAGTGCCTCAAGGAACTCCCCCTATTCTTATACCTTTTATAGTATGTATTGAAACTATTAGAAATATTATTCGTCCAGGAACTTTAGGTATTCGATTATCTGCTAATATAATTGCAGGACATTTACTAATAACATTATTGGGAAATACTGGTCCAATATTAAATATAATGATTAATTTTCTAATTATTACACAAATTCTTTTATTAATTCTTGAATCAGCTGTATCAATTATTCAATCATATGTATTTGCAATTTTAAGAACTTTATATTCAAGAGAAGTTAATTAATGAATTTACATAAAATCACCCATTTCACTTAGTAGATGTTAGATCCTGACCTTTACTAGGATCTTTAGGAGCTATAACTACAATAATAGGATTAATTAAATAATTTCATTTATATGAAAATAATCTATTACTATTAGGATTTACTATTTTAATTTTAGTTATATATCAATGATGACGAGACATCACACGAGAAAGAACCTACCAAGGTCATCATACATATAATGTAACTATAGGACTTCGATGAGGTATAATTCTTTTTATTTTATATTTTAAAGTATTCTTTTTTTTATCTTTTTTTTGAGGATTTTTTCATAGATCATTATCTCCTAGTATTGAATTAGGAATAATTTGACCCCCTAAAGGAATCCAAACCTTTAACCCAATTGAAATTCCTTTATTAAATACATTAATTTTACTAACTTCAGAACTTACAGTAACTTGAGCTCATCATGGACTAATAGAAAATAATTATACCCAAAGATTACATGGATTAATTTTAACTGCAACATTAGGAATATATTTTACTCTCTTACAAGCTTATGAATATATTGAAGCTCCATTTACTATTGCTGATTCAGTNGACGTGACAATTTTTAGATCCGTCTGAACATAGAATTGAAAAAAAAAATGATATGCACCCCATGCTTCATTATAAAATTATAATTACTTTAATTAATTTTCTGTTAATTATTCTATTAAATTTAATTTCTAAAAAAAGATTTTCTGATTGAGAAAAAAGATCACCATTTGAATGTGGATTTGACCCTAAAAATCCAGCTCGATTACCTTTTTCATTACAATTACATTTTTTGTTAATTTTTTATGTAGAATTTACTTTATTACTTTCAATAATTATTACTCTGAAAATTTCTAATATTATACATTATTGTATTATTTTTATTTTTTTATTATAATCTTAATTTTTGGACTTTTTCATGAATGAAATCAAGGAGCCCTAAATTGAGCATATTAGGATAATAGGTACCTATAACATTTAATTTGCACATAAAAAGTATTGAAATATCAATTTATCTTTAATGAGAAGCAATATTTGCATTTAATTTCGACTTAAAAGTTTGATGATTTTATCATCCTTATTTTAATTGAAACCAAAAAGAGGTATATCACTGTGAATGATAAAATTGGGAGATTCTCCAATTAAAGAAATATGATATTCAAGATTAAGCTTCTAACTTAAATCTTAAGCGATGAAAATTCGTTTATATTTCTTATTTATATAGTTTAATAAAAACATTACATTTTCACTGTAAAATTAGAAATTTTCTTATAAATTACTTAAAAATATTTTTATTTCCTTAATATCTTCAATATTATACTCTATATAAGCTATTTAAGTAAAATAAAATAATTACAAATATTAATCAAAAAATTATTAATATAAAAAAAATTTTTAAATGATTTATTGATAATAATTGTACAACTTTTGCAAATAATTGAAATTTAATTCCTAAATTTTGTCCACCATAATACCA
>NW_019417355.1:85313-88076 GCF_000390285.2 Anoplophora glabripennis | reverse complement strand
CCAGTTCAAGTAACAAGAATTTAAAGCGTTCTCAACATCGTTACCTCCTTAAATTTAGCTAATTCATATCCAATATAAATTCCTAAAATAATTATAATTAAAGTTATTATTTTTAAAATAATTGGTAAACAAATAAAATATGGTGAAGGAAAAATTAATCATATTAATATTCTACCACTAAAAATTACTCTAAAAATTAATCCTAATATACCTTTTAACATATAACTTTGTTTTTCTATTAAACAATGCAATCTTAAATAATTAAATCTTCCTGTTAATCTATAATATGATAAACGAAATCTATAACATACTGTTAATCCAACAGAAATATAAAAAAATAAATAAATTATTAAATTTAATAAATTCATTGATATAACCTCAACAATTAAATCTTTAGAATAAAAACCAGATAAAAATGGTAATCCACACAAAGAAAAATTACAAATATTAAAAAAATAACACACTAAAGGTATCTGATTAATTAAATTAAATTTCCTATATAACGAATACCTTGACAATTATTTATCGAATGAATAATTGAACCTGCACATATAAATAATAATGCTTTAAATAAAGTATGAGTTTAATAAATGAAAAAAAGCTAATTTATAACTTCCTAAAGGTAAAATTATTATTAATCCTAATTGACTTAAAGTTGAAAGTGCAATAATTTTCTTTAAATCAAATTCAAAATTAGCCCCTAAACCAGATATAAACATTGTTAACCTTGCAATTAATAAAAATATTATCTTTAAAGATTCTCTAAAAATAAAATTAAAACGAATTAATAAATACACACCTGCAGTAACTAAAGTTGAAGAATGAACTGAAGAAAATACAGGAGTTGGAGCAGCTATTGCTGCAGGCAATCATGAAGAAAAAGGAATTTGAGCTCTTTTAGTTATTGCTGCTAAAACTACTATTAAAGAAATTAATTCTATAATTCTATCAGTTTTTAAAAAATCTAAATAATAAATAAATCCTCAACTACCAAAATTTAATATTCAAGCAATTGATAATAACAAAGCTACATCACCAATCCGATTAGATAATGCAGTTAATATGCCTGCATTATATCTTTTAATATTTTGATAATAAATTACTAAACAATATGATATTGAACCTAATCCATCTCACCCTAAAAGAATAGAAATTAAATTAGGACTAATAATTATTAATATTATTGATAATACAAATATTAGTACTAATAAAATAAATCGATTCAAATTTAAATCTCCTATCATATATTCCTCTCTATAATAAATTACTATTGAAGAAATAAATAAAACAAATCTTATAAATAATAAAGATATTCAATCTAATAAAATAATTATTCTAATAATTCTTCTATTTAATCTAATTAATGAATATTCAATAATTATTTTATAATCTTTAATTATAAAATTAATTCTTAAAGAAAAAAATAAGATTGAAATTATTATAAATATAAATGAATAAATTTTACAAATTTTCATTATTCAAAATAAATATTTATATCTTTAACGCCACAAGTTAATATTTTTATTAAACTATTTGAATAAATTCATAATGTACAATATTATATTTTTAAAATTAAAATATTTAACGGAATTCAATGTAAAAATAATAATAAATATTCTCGAAAAGTAATTCTAAAAATTCTAAAATCCCCAGAATAATAAGTTCCATGTTGTGAATAAATGTATAAAAATAAAGAATAAGCAGCTCTAAAAAATGAAATTAAACCAAAAAAATCATTAAATATTTTCTAAATCTTACTAATCTATTAATTAAGATAATTTCTCCTAATAAATTTAATGATGGAGGAGCAGCCATATTTGTAGCTCTAAATAAAAACCACTATAAAGATAAACTTGGTAAAATATTTATTATACCCTTATTTAAATACAATCTACGACTTAAAATTCGTTCATAAGCAATATTTGCTAAACAAAATAAACCTGATGAACACAATCCATGTGCTAATATTATTACTAATGAACCTCAAAATCCTCACATATTTAAAGTTATAATTCCAGCTAATACTAAACCTATATGAGCAACTGAAGAATAAGCAATTAAAGACTTAATATCTCTCTGCCGTAAACATATTAAAGAAACAAAAAATCCCCCAACTAGTCTAATAATAATAAAAATAAAATTAAATTTTATACCAATTGTTAAAAATAAATTTATTAATCGTATTAAACCATAA
Organism: Anoplophora glabripennis; assembly: GCF_000390285.2. NCBI lineage: Eukaryota > Metazoa > Arthropoda > Insecta > Coleoptera > Cerambycidae > Anoplophora > Anoplophora glabripennis. Next base: position 85,882 of record NW_019417355.1, on the reverse strand, counting down.
CCGCCTAATTTTAATATAATCCCATCCAAAATTATAGACCCAGAAACTGGGGCTTCAACATGAGCCTTTGGTAGTCATAAATGAACAAAAAATATAGGTATTTTTACAAAAAATACAAAATTTATACATAAATATATAAAAATATTATTTAAATCATTTTTTATAAAATAATAATCTAATCTAAAATAATTCTCATAAAAAAAATTGAAACTATTATAGGTAATGAAACCAATAAAGTATAAAATAATAAATATACCCCAGCCTCAATTCGTTCAGGTTGATATCCCCATCCAATAATTAAAATTAATGTAGGAATTAAACTAATTTCAAAAAATAAATAAAATAAAAATAAATTTATAGAAGAAAAAGCTAAATATAAAAATAATATTAAATTTACTATAATAAATAAAAAAAGATTACTATAATTTTTTAATTTTAAAATTTTTTCTCTAGCTAAAATCATTAATCTACAAATCCAAAATCTTAATAAAATTAAAGAATAAGATAATATATCTCTTCCTAATATATAAGAAATATTTACTCATAAATAAGTTATTGAAATATTAAAA
>NW_019417355.1:71783-84649 GCF_000390285.2 Anoplophora glabripennis | reverse complement strand
GCAGCCATATTTGAAGCTCTAAATAAAAATCATCATAAAGATAAACTTGGTATAATATTTATTATACCCTTATTTAAATATAAACTACGACTTAAAATTCGCTCATAAGCAATATTTGCTAAACAAAATAAACCTGATGAACATAATCCATGGGCTAATATTATAACTAATGAACCTCAAAATCCCCACACATTTAAAGTTATAATTCCTGCTAATACTAAACCTATATGAGCAACTGAAGAATAAGCAATTAAAGCTTTAATATCTCTCTGACGTAAGCATATTAAAGAAACAAAAAATCCCCCAACTAATCTAATAATAATAAAAATAAAATTAAATTTTATACCAATTGTTAAAAATAAATTTATTAATCGTATTAAACCATAACCACCTAATTTTAATATAATTCCAGCTAAAATTATAGACCCAGAAACTGGAGCTTCAACATGAGCCTTTGGTAATCATAAATGAACAAAAAATATAGGCATTTTTACAAAAAATACAAAATTTATACATAAATATATAAAAATATTGTTTAAATCATTTTTTATAAAATAATAATCTAATCTACAATAATTTCTATAATAAAAAAAAATTGAAACTATTATAGGTAATGAAACCAATAAAGTATAAAATAATAAATATACACCAGCCTCAATTCGTTCTGGTTGATACCCTCACCCAATAATTAAAATTAATGTGGGAATTAAACTAATCTCAAAAAACAAATAAAATAAAAATAAATTTATAGAAGAAAAAGCTAAATATAAAGATAATATTAAATTTACTATAATAAATAAAAAAAGATTACTATAATTTTTTAATTTTAAAATTTTTTCCCTTGCTAAAATTATTAATCTGCAAATTCAAAAACTTAATAAAATTAAAGAATAAGATAATATGTCCCTTCCTAATATATAAGAAATATTTACTCATAAATAAGTTATTGAAATATTAATTAAAAATATAAATGTAAAAATATAAAAAATATACTGCACTAATCAAAAATTAGAAATAAAACATAAAGGAATTAATATCAATAAACCAAAAAAAAAACTTATCATAATGAAGAAAAAGTTATAATATAATCATTACCATGAGTACGAATTATTAAAACTAAAACTGATAATCCTAAGACCCCTTCACATACTCTTATAGTTAAAAAAATTATAGAAAAAAAAAATTCATATCTTAATTGAGATAAATAAATTAAAATATTAAAATATAAAGAAATTATAATAAATTCCAACCTTAATAATATAATTAATAAATGCTTACGTTTAGAAGCAAAAACTATTATTCCTGATAATCTTAAACATAAAGATAAAATAATATAAATTAACATTAGTTTTAATAATTTATAAAAAATATTGGTCTTGTAAACCAAAAATAAGATTTTTCTTTTAAAACATCAAGAAAAAGGATTCTCCTTATCTTTAATCTCCAAAATTAATATTTTTAAAATAAACTATTTCTTGAAATTACTATAATTTTAATTATAAGTTCCATTATTATAAGAATTTCTTTCTTATTTATAAATCATCCCCTTTCCTTTGGAATAATTTTACTAGTTCAAACTATTTTAATTGCAATAATAACAGGATTAATAAACTATAACTTTTGATTTTCTTATATTATTTTCTTAATTATAATTGGTGGTATATTAATTTTATTTATTTATATAACTAGAATTGCATCAAATGAAAAATTTCAATTTTCTTATAAACTTTTTATTTTAATTAGATCACTTTGCTTAATCACTATCACCTTATTTATTATAGACCTATTCTTTTTTAATTTAAACTTAATAAATAATCTCTCAAATCAAAATATAATTCAATATTATAAACTATCAATAAATAAATTTTTAATATGACCTATAAACATTATTTTTTTCATAATAATTATTTATTTATTAATTACATTAATTATAGTAGTAAAAATTACTAATATTAAATCAGGACTTTTACGACAAAAAAATTAATGAAAATACCTATTCGTAAAACTTCACCCATTTTAAGCATTATTAATGGATCCTTAATTGATCTACCTTCACCCTCCAATATTTCAACTATATGAAATTTTGGATCTCTCCTAGGACTTTTTAGGAATTCAAATTGTAACTGGATTATTTCTAGCAATACATTATTGTCCTAATATTGAACTAGCATTTAGAAGAGTAGCTCATATTTGTCGAGATGTAAATTATGGATAATTAATTCGAACACTCCATGGTAATGGAGCCTCTTTTTTTTAATTTGTCTTTATATTCATATTGGACGAGGAATATACTATAGATCCTACAATTTAATAGAAACCTGAATAATTGGAGTAACTATTTTTTTATTGTTATAGGGACAGCATTCTTAGGTTATGTATTACCTTGAGGACAAATATCTTTTTGAGGAGCAACTGTTATTACCAATTTATTATCAGCCATTCCATATCTAGGAACAATAATTGTTCAATGAGTATGAGGAGGATTTGCAGTTGATAATGCTACCTTAACACGATTCTTTACTTTACATTTCTTACTACCTTTTATTATTATTGCCTTAGTAATTATTTATTTATTATTTCTTCATCAAACTGCATCAAATAATCCTTTAGGAACTAATAGAAATTTAGATAAAATTCCATTCCATCCCTATTTCTCTTATAAAGACATTGTAGGTATATTAATCATATCTATAGCTCTTTTAATTCTAACTTTGAATAATCCTTATCTCTTAGGAGATCCAGATAATTTTATTCCCGCTAATCCTTACTATTATTCCATCAGTCGAAAACCTTAATTCTAATTGGAGCCGCTCCCTGGTCAACTCAGACCGAGAACTATCATCGTCAATTTCAGGTTGTTCGTCAGGATGGTTGAAGACACCTTCTAGAAATTCCAGGAATCCGTGTTGTGCCGCTAAATTCTTGTGGATTATCTTGGCAACGTTGTTGTGCCTATCTGTGTATTGTTTCTGAGCCAATGTTGTGCAACTATTAATGATATGATCTATGGATTCTTCCTTATCGTTGCATATTCTACATTTGATGTTATTTATGTTTTCCCCCACGATTCTCTTTCGATATGATTTAGTTGCATCCTGAATCGCCGCCACAAAGCCTTCGGTCTCAACAAATAAGTTTCCTGCACGTATCCATTCCTGAGATGCTGACGTATCTATTTCTACCTTATTTAAAGTCGCTTTATATCTACCGTGTAGTGGTTTAGCTTTCCACTGATTTTGCAGCTGTTCGTTAGAAACTATTTTTGAACATATATTGAGCCTTTCCTGTGACAAATGTAGAGGCGTGTACTTATCATCTAATTGAACAATTGCTGCGTGCAATACACTTGAGTGCGCTTTCCTGTGAAAGTATTCTCTTAAATTCAGAACCTCCTTGTGGTGCCGATTCAAAATGTTGGGGATACCTCTTCCTCCCTCTGCTCTAGGTAGATGGAACCTTTCTATTGAACTGTGTGGGTGGTGTGCACGAAACTTTCTGAATTCCTTACGAGTGCTGATATCCATAGCATTTAGGTCAGTATCCGTCCAATTTATTACTCCGAAAGTGTAGGTGAGGACCGACGTGGCAAAGGCATTTATGGCTGTTGTAGTATTTTTAGCATTCAGCTCACTTTTAAGTATCAACTTCAATCTGGATTTGTATGTTTTTCCTACTGTTTCCTTAGCTATTTTATGGTCTATACCACGTGCTTGTAAGTATCCTAGATATTTATACTTCTGTTGTTCTTCCAACCCCAATACCATTCCTTGGTTATCCACCTGGTATCCTGAGTGGTTCATCCATTTGCCCTTTACCATGCTGCTAATTTTACACTTATCTAGGCCAAATTTCATTTGTATATCTGTACTGAATTTACCTACACATTCTAGAAGTTTATGGAGGTCTTCTTTTTTACTAGCAAATATTTTTAAATCATCCATATACCAAAGATGATTCACTACTATCTTATTATTAGTACTAGTGATAGTATAACCTTTATTCTGCCTTCGTAGCATAGATGTTAAAGGTCTCAGAGCTAGACAGAACCAAAGAGGACTTAAAGCATCTCCCTGAAAAATACCTCGGTTTATCTTAATATCACCTGCTTCTATTGTTCGTTCCCTGGTGCTAAGCACCACATTAGTTTTCCAGAGGGACATTATGTGTTCTAACCAGTTAACAATGTGGTTTTCTACTCTATATATCTTAAGAACTTCTATTAGCCATGTATGTGGAACACTATCAAAGGCTTTTTGATAGTCTACGTAGGCTACATGAAGTGATAACTTTTTCTTTTTAGCGTCACTGGTAAGTATTGAGTCTATTATTAGTTGTTCTTTACATCCTCGTGAACCTTTTTGGCATCCTTTCTGCTCTTCATCCAATAGCTTGTTATTCTCCAGATGCTTATATATTTTAGATGATATTATTGAGGTGAGTAATTTGTACATGGTGGGGAGGCAAGTGATCGGTCTATATTTCGCAGGGTCAGCTACTGGAAGCGGTGTTTGAGGCAGCAAGAACGTAACGCCTACAGGCATAAAGAGAGGAGTGCTGTGTGGGTTATCAAGTAGTTCGTTAAAACATTTTGAAAGTGTTTGATGTATAGATCTAAATCTTTTATACCAAAAGCTGTGTATTTTGTCTGGGCCAGGTGCCTTCCAGTTCTTAGTTTTTCTTAGAGCATCCGTTATGTCTGCTTTGGTGACTCTCCATTCTAACATTGTTCTTATTGCATTTGCCTTTTCTTTCTCAACATAGTACCATTTTGACTTTTTATAATTCTCTGGGTTACCCCAGATCCCTAACCAGTAGTCTTTTAGTGTTTCTGCGCTGGGAGTTTCAGTGTTTTCTGTGATGTTGCTTTGTTTTACATTTTCTAACTTCTTGTAGAAAGATCCTTGATTTATTTGAAATAATTTATTTTGCAATTTCCTCTTATTACTACGACGATATCGTTTTAACCTCTTAGATAAGGCTTTTAGAGTTTGTTTTAAGTGGTCTATTACTTCAGTTACTGTTTTATTAGATTCTGATGTCAGTTTTGCTATTATTGTGTTAGCCGCGTTTCTGACTCTTCTGCTTGGGTTGGGTTTTAAATATTGGGTGCAAATGCCAATCTTCCTTCTGAGTTCACTTATCTTCCCACATAGTCTTTTTTCTCATGCTGGTTGTTTTACTGTACCTCTTCTGCTGTTTTCTATAATATTCTGGCCGTTCAATATTAAAACTGTTGCTCCTGAATAAATTAGGCTGTGCAATTTTTCTATATTAGTATTACCATGTAACTTTTGGTTTATAATTGAGTCAACTTCATGTAAAATCGTGTGAGAGTTATGTTTAAAAATTAGTTTTGGTAAACGAGGTTTCAGAGCAGGTTCAATACCGTCGTACTTTAAATATTTTCTTTCAAATTCAAATTCTGCAGGAGTAGGAGGGGTTGGTGCGGGAGTTTGTTCTTCTACAGGTGTTTCCTGTATTTCTGCATTTTCTGTCTGCAATCCCAATTCAATTGCAACTTCTTCCTTGATCTTATTAATAGCTTCTGCAGATAGGCGATTATTTTTAAATATAGATCTTCTTTGGTCTAGTATGTTTTGGATCGATTTGTTTCGTATTTCTGGGAATTTCTCTGTGACTAACTTATGCAGTTCAGTACCGTATGGTTTGTTATTGGTTTTATCCAATTGGGATACTGTGTAATAGCATCGAACCACAAATTCATTCATTTGTGTAGTCCAAGTGGTCCTTTGCGTAGTTCGAACTGCTGGGATGGGCAGAGATGGGGCCATCTGTGCAACATCGGCAGCAGTGTTATCATCATCATCATCCATCATCCATCATCCATCATCCAACATCCATCATCCATCATCCATCATCCATCTTCCACCATCCACCATCCACCACCCACCACCCACCACCCACCACCCAAGGGTAGGGCTTAGGGTGGAGCTGTGATATGACACAATCTTCTTCTGTCCGTTTATCTCCTGATATAGGACAGCCGCTAGCCGGATGGACGCATCTGTTTTCAATACGAATGTCTTGCTATAGTCTGGTCTACTTAGCTGCAGTGGTTTGCTTACTACCTCTTTGATGGCGTCAAACGCCTCTTGGCATTTGGAGTTCCAACAGTACTTGGCTTCTTTCTTAAGTAGCCGAGTTAATGGCAAAGTTAATTCTGCTGCATTGGGTAAGTATTCTCTTATCCAGTTCAGTAAGCCCAGAAACTTTTGAAGTTGCCTCTTCGTCTTAGGTTCCGGGTAATTCTGTAGGGCCTTTAGGTGTTTCTCCTGTAGCACGGACTTATCGTTGATTATATGGTAACCAAGATAGTCAAGGTCTGCTGTTCCAATGCTACATTTCTCCGGTGAAATCTTCAGATTGTGGATACGGAGACGTTCAAACACCAGTGTTAAGTGTTTCCGATGCTCGGCCATGTCATTACTGTAAATAATAATGTCATCTAAATACACATGGACGAAGACGTTGACGTATCCCGCCAAGACCTCCCGTACCATGAGGTTTTGGAAAGTGGCTGGTGCATTTTTCAACCCAAACGGCATTACTTTGAATTGATACGCCGCTCCGTCGGGCGTGGAGAATGCTGTGTACTTTTTGCAGTCTTCTGACATGGGAATCTGCCAATAGCCACTTTTTAAATCAAGAGTGGAAAATACATTGGTGTTTCCAAATTCTTTCAAGATGTCGTGGATCTTGGGCAATACTGCTGCTTCATCAACGGTGATGGCGTTCAATTTCCTATAGTCCACACAAAACCTCGGTTTTTTGACTGGTCGTTCAACGATGACTGGAGGCGAGTTGTACGGGGAGCTTGAAGATTCTATTATCCCAGCTTCCAGCATTTCTTGCACTTGCTCGTCCAGTATCTGTTTCTTTTGTACTGACATCGGATAAGGCCTTTGGTAGACCGGTTTATCCGACTGTAGTCGTATAGTATGTTTGACGGTCTGTGTGGTTGCTGCACCCGGGACATAAACAAATAGATCTTGAAATTCTTCGCAGACGGGCCTCAACTCCGGAGGTGTCTTTAAAGTGTCTGGTAGCGTCACAGGACTCTTAGCCTTCCGTGTGTCAACGCTCCAGAATACTGTCTGTCGTTGGTTCTTTCCCATATATAAACATTTCCTGGTGAAATCCATAATCACTCCCTCTTGCATCATGAAAGACATCCCCAAAATTATGTCTTCATTGAGGCCAGGGATGACTTGAAATTGGATCGAATATCCGACGTTGCCGAATGTACATCTCAGAGTCACGATTCCAGTAGAAGCGACGGTTTTATTCCCGCATGCCATTCTGAAATCCTGGGACGACTCGGTTTGGATGAGGTCGACATTACGGGATAAGATGTCACAACATACTAAATTCAGAGACTCTCCTGTGTCTACTAAGGCTCTGTACTTCTTTCCATCGACGGTAATCTGCACACGTGGTTCGCTGGTCTCGAGTTGGTTGATAACTAGTTGTGTTTTTAGGTCAGTTTGGATGGCAATTTCCCTGGCGTTGCGCTTCTCGGGAGTCTCCCTGGACGGTTCCTCTGAAGCTGCTTCCTCTACTGGTCGCTGTATGGTGGCACATCTGGTGACTCGGCATCGTGGTGCACCTGTGCTATGGTCTGGGTTTGATTTTGTCGAGAGCTGGGTTGGCGGTTCGTTGGTGCATATGTTCGCGGCAATCTGGATTTGGCCGTTATTCCCGGAGTCGACTGCTGCTGCATATAGCCGCGAGGTTCCGGGGCCCTTTCTAAGTTTAAAGGCCTCTGCTGATCTTGAGTGTAAGGGTTAAATGGGCATTCCCGATTATAGTGCCACTCTTGGCAAAATTTGCACGGCGTCGGTGGATGACTGGCTGGTAAAGGTCGACAAGGTAAAGCCGAGTGAGGGTCGGACCTCTCCCTCCTTCTCTCGGGTTTCCTCTGACAGGGTAGTTGTTGATTGTTGGTGCTGTATTTGGTCGCATTACTGGAAGGTGGATTAGCGTAAACTTTCTTCCAATGAAAAGTCTCCTCCTGGACATCGGACTCGGCTTTCACGGCGAAATTTATCAGTTCTATTATGTCTTGGCACGTGTGACTGCGTACCCTAGACCTAATGGGTGGCAGGAGCTGGTCTATCAAAACTTGCACTATCACTTCCTCCCCTATGTTTGGACTCATTCTAGCAAATAGGCTGCGTTTGCGTGTGATGAATACTTCGACACTTTCTTCAGGCCTTTGCTTCTCGCCATACAACTGGGAGATTGCGTTGGATTGATCGGTTATAGAGTTATACTTGCGAGTGAAGCTTTCTCGCAACGCCCTATATGATAGTGGGATTCCTTCAAAGGCTTATGCCCACGTCTTTGCTGAGTCTCGTAGCTGACCCCGGAAAATTTCTATCTCTCGATGATCTTCAGTAATTTGGTTATCATCGAAGAATTGCTCTATGTATTGCACAAAGGTAAGCGGATTTTCATGTATAAGACCGGAAAACGTCTGTGTTGGCTTTTCCCGACGTATGTTCATTTTAGTTACTTGCGTGATGAATTGTTACAAAAGTCCGTTTAGACTATTGGCTAGCGCAAGCATTGCGTCTTGTTGTGGAGCCATACTTATCTTCGCGTATCGCCACTTGAGGACTTAGACGCGGTGGTACAAGGTCACCCGCGAAAACATTCTCGTCTCGGCGTGGAGCATTTACCATGGGGTTAGGAACTATGCTAGGGTCCTCGGCTTGCCCTGAACCGATGGAGATCTCAAAGGGGCTTCTCGTAGTCATTTTAGAACACAATAAAAATAGAATATTAGAAATTGTCCTCAGGGTAATAAGAAATTCAATATGCCCCTTTTTATTCTTCAAGTCCCTGCTCCCTGCTTGTGAGAAAGAAAATAAATAAAATTCAGGGACTATTGAAGTAGATCTATTTAGTTCTAACCCACACCAAAATAGTCTATAGTAAGCAAACTTTTAATTGGCGAAAAGGTCCAAATTGTAGCGTTACACTTACATGGTACACTTCTCACGGTCGCGTGTCCGCGGAAGGTACTATTGTCTTGCGTGTTTCAACGAGTTGCGACGGATGATCACTGTGGAACTCTCGTATCAACGAAGCTAAAAACAATTCTTTTTATTATTTAGAAAAACCCTTTTTTGAAGTTTCTTTCTCTCACTCCTCAATCATCAAAAGCCTTCTTGAAAAATCTGAGTAAAAGTTTTTGGAAATAGATTAATATGCAAAGAAACTTAACTACTACTAAACGATATAGTGGGATAGATGTAGATGTCTCAGAAAATCGTGTTTTCTGACAGTAGGTCCTTTTTTCCTTCCTGGAAATTTGACAGGCGATATGTACTTGGATTTACTACAAAATGTCATCGACCCAGCTCTAACAAATATCATAGAGGACGACCCTGCTTACAATGAACACGAACTGATTTTCCAGCAAGACAGAGCTCCTCCACATTACTCGCTCAATGTGCGCAATTACCTAAATGAGACGTTTCCAGGACGCTGGATAGGACGAAGGGGTGCAATTGAGTGGCCCCCTCGGTCACCCGACTTAAATCCTTTAGATTTCTTTCTCTGGGGGCACATTAAAAGCAAAGTTTACAGCACTCCACCTGATACCTTGGAAGATCTACGAGGACGAATCATTAATGTATGTCGCGAAGTAACACCGCAAATGCTCCAGAATGTTCGACAACGGTTTGAAGACAACCTGTATCATTGTATGCAAGTTGGCGGACAACATTTTCAGCATTTACTTGACCAATACCGTAAGTTTTGAAGTAAAATTAAATCGATTTTCGCATTTCTCGTCAAAAATATTGTTCGTATTTTCAAAGCTGCATATTTTCTAAATTAATGAATCGATTTTCAAAAAGTAAGAATCGATGTATATAGAATTAAAAGCCCTTTCTAATGACCCTCCACTTGACCCCCATTCCCATTTTAAAAAATTTAGGGGATAGCACCCCCACCTAGGGGGTTGAAGATTTTGGTATGCTTTTTGAGCCAAAAGTTGTCCCCCTCAGAAACAAATTTGACCTGATTTTGGATTTTGCCGAAAAGTTCTTTACTACCCTGTAATGCCTTGCGGTACGTTTTCGATGGGCTACCCTGTATAGGGTTTTCCATTTAAAATAAGCAAGTTGATGTCGACTTCCGGTATAACCGGATGTGGTACGTGGACGCCATTATTTTAGTTGAGAAGGGCATGCCCGAAAACCCGGTATCCTAAATTTTGAAAATTTAAATCGAAGTAGTCTCTGAAATAATTTTAATTGACCGTCACCGTGAGATAACCTGTAATTGTTAATCTTTTAAAAACATATTTTTTACCGAAATTCTCCATTAGTTTCCAATAAAATCAAAAAATTTAAGCAGTTTCATAAAAGTTGACCTAGTGCAGGGAGAAATTATACGAAAAACCATCAATTTGTAAATATCCTACAAAATTTACGGCGCAATAATGCACCGTATGGCACACATACAAAAAAAAAATGTTTCACATAAATAATTTTATTTATATAGTTTTCATATTTCTTATTTCAAACTTTTTTATTTTAAAGTGTTTAGTAGATTCAAGAGGTCCAACAAAAGCTTTCTCATTTTAGCTGCTTCACTTCTAAGTTGTCTACCATTTCGGAGGGCTCTATGCATTTCTGATATAGCTTTGTTGTTTGGATACTGGTTAATAGTCCATCTAAAACATTACAATATATATAATATATATATATATATATATACAGGGTGTAACAAGGTTGGGAATAAATTAAACAGTGGATTTTTTATTTTAAAAAATGAATATTTGTCATATAAAATTATGCTCTACGGGTTTTCTAGCTACAGGGTGTTTAAAAATTTCAAAAAATTTAGTTTTTTAATATCATTTTCAATGCAAAAATCTTTTTTCAATGCCATGTTCGGTGGCTGAGTCAAAGCGTACTTCATAATGCTTTTGTTATTTTTATATTCCTCTGTTAGCAGTGGGATAAAATGGTATTTACAAAAGTTTTATTTACGGAAAAATTACAAGAGCTAGAAATAAAACGCAAGAGGGTAATTTTGTTTAAAATGAAAAGTAGATACGTACGCGCGCCACTGAGTAACTTACAAAGTCAATTTTTTTCCTGTAACTAGGGGATTATCAAATTAAGCTAAGGCTAAAATTTCGTTATCTTATCTTATCTTATCTTATATCTTATATATTGGAGAAAAACTAAATTTTTGAAATCGACAGGTAAATTTCTTTATTTATCAAAATGTAATAAAATAGTATATTATTCAACGAGCGTATAATGATGGGTATTATTCACGAGGTGAAGTTTACGGCCACGAGCCGCAGGCGAGTGGCCTAAATCACCGAGTGAATAATACCCATTATACGGGAGTAGAATACTATACTTTATCCACGGCTACTAAATATTTTTGTTGAAGTTTTTTTTGAAATGTTTCGAAAAACATGGTATGTTAAGAAACAGATATACGACTCGTACAAATGAAGTCGCTGATGGCTCAGTGTAGATGCTCTTTCCCTTCCAACCGCGGGTCCCGGGTTCGAATCCGGTCTAGGAAAATTCACTTTTTTAATTTTTTTTTATATGTACAGCACTGAATTGAAAATATTTAGTGGTTTACACGATAAAATTTTAAAAACGGATTGTTTGTAGCAGAACAATATAATATTATAGCTAAATTAAGGAAGCATCTGACAGTAGTGATTAATGACTCATTAATCACTGCCGTGATTAATGGGTATTATTAAGGTCGAGCAAACAGACGTATAATGGGTACATTATACAATAGTCGTGGATAAAATTATAAATACTCGATGTCACAGTTTTGGACAGTGAAATAAATTATAATAAGCGGGTTTTCCTGGAAATGGTGCGTATCAATGAATTTTCTAATGCTCTGAATAAAATGTCAGATATTAATAATTTGAGTTAGTATTTATAATTTTTTATTACATTTTGATAAATATAGAAATTTACCTATGTCGTTTTCAAATTTGGAGTGAATTGCCGCCTCCGTTTTAAGTTGGCACTGTGGTTGGCAATGCTAATTGTCCCTGTTGTTGTTTCTTTAACCTCATTGGCTGTTACTAGTTTGAATATTAGTAGATTGTTTTAAAAAAAAAAACTTGTTCTGATAAAGTTATAAAAAATAGTTCACATTTCAAAGGCATGGCTCCTTTTTACTGTATTAGTTGTTAAATGTTAAAAATTGAGTTAAAAATTGTTTTTTATATAAAATGTTGACTATAGTTACAATTGTTTTTAATCTAGTGAAGTTCATAAAATTTGAACAACAATATTCTTGTATACCTCGGTTTTGATGTTTTTTATATTATAATCTCACGTTTGTAAGTATACCGTGCTTTCACCGTACAACGCTACATAGGGAATTAGTTTCGTTCGAATTCGTAAGTTCGGAAGGGTGGGGAGCGCTGGGTGCTACAACCTGACTGATGTGAGATGTGATTCCGTACGCCACAGCGTCGCACGGCTTCGCACACAGAGATCGACATCCCCACCGCTGAAGTCGCACGAGTTTGACCGACGCACCTCCTATGTAGTGTTTTCCCGTGAAAGCACGGTATAATAAGCTTTTATAACTTATTATTCTAAGCATTTTTGTCATTTTTTATAGATGCCTTGAGAAAGGAAATAAACATTTCCGAAAGCTTGACAACAACACAGAGTGTTCTTATTACATTAGCCCTTAGCACTGTTGACAGCAATGCCAAATACATCACTGGTTTTTTTTCTTAACTAGTCAGTCAAGACTACCCTTCCTGCTTTTATATATATATATATATATATATATATATATATATATATATATATATATATATATAT